>NW_006295491.1:1804469-1841543 GCF_000327345.1 Myotis davidii | reverse complement strand
TGATAGCATACAAGTACATGATGAATTGTCGATACTTGATAAGTTGCAGTTGCTCAGTAAGCTACACTAGTACTTGTTATTCAAATCTTTATGCAGTGATCCTTGTTCTAATAAGTTGTTTATTTTATTTCTATTTCACCCTAAATTCATGAAAGAAATGTCAAATAACTTGTTATATAACTGTAAATAATATAAAAAATATTAAAAATTAATTTTAAACAAATTTCTTTACACATTAGTTATTCTTTCACAATGCAGTCATTTTGACTGCTTTTGGGCAATATAGGTATATACTAAATTTCAGTCTTTCTAGTGTTAAACACAGTCTGTTCTCATTATTTACAGTAACTGTGTTCTATAAAATTGCCACAAACACTGAACCATAGCTCATAGGAGAAACACAGGGTTAAGTTTCTGAAAGCCTCTGGTCATGACATTTTTGCCAACCAATCAATACATAATGAGGGTTTCTATTTAAAGACATGCTATTTAAAAATATTATTTCTTATTTGGTAACACTGACCTCCCGGTCAACAGCATTATAGCTCATGCCTGAACAAAGCTTATCCAACCCAGGTATGTCCTGCATAAGGCACAACACAACACTAGGCAGCACCTCATCACCGCATGAGAACCATTTTAAACACCAATAAAAGCACGAAAAACTTTTAGCGAAAAACGTTTCACTAAATAGACTTGGAAAGGAAACAATTATAGTATGAGAGCTGAAATAAGAAGGCAGAGTGTCACCTTGTTCGATCTCACTTGGGAACATGAGTGCCAGGTGACAAATATTTTCATCCTCTGTGCATGGGCATGTCCATAAATGACTGTGAAAGGATATAAGTATTTACTTGGTGTTATAAATACATTTTAGTCAGGCCAGTGTGGCTCAGTGGTTGAGTGTCGACCTCAGAATCAGGAGTTCATGGTTCAATTCCCACTCAGGGCATATGCCCGAGCTGCGGGCACAATCCCCAGTGTGATCCCCAATGATTCTCTCTCATCATTTATATTTCTATATCTCTCCCTCTCCCTTCCTCTCTGAAATCCATTTTTAAAAGCCATATTTTTAAAAAAATACATTTTAGTGAGTAGGTGAATTCACAAATACAGAATCTGCAAATAATTAGGATGGACTGTACCTACTTAATCTAACTCCTCTAGACAGAGCACTGCATGCAATGCAAGATTCACACAGTATTCTGACATCAATGAAAAAGCCACAGCATTAACTATTGTTATGATTCTGGTAATATAAAAGAGGAGAAATGATTAGAGAAAGCTCCAATATAGATATTCATCACCAAATTTTTCAAAAAAATGAAATAAATAAAGTTGTACTTTATAAAGTAATCACTGGATTACTTTTCCTTTTGTAAGAGGAGGAACAGTGTTCTTGTGGCAGCATCTTTCACTGTAGTGTAACGTCCAGAGAGGTCCTCACCTAAGGGTGCCTACAGGGGGAGACACAGTCAGCTGCACACCAAGATGAAGTAACATAATGATTTTACTCTCAAAACTTAAAAATTAAGGTTATTTAGGTAAAACAGAACTACTTCGTGACTTTTCCCAAGTCCTAGAAAATACAGGGTAACTTTTAGTCCTCGTACCTGTTGACTCAGTGATACTTCAGACCTAATTTCAGTGCTTTTATTTTTTTAACCAGTTTCTCACAAACTTTTCAACTAGTTTCTTATGAACCTTGCTTTCAAAAGCCCTTTGATTATCTAAAATCATTTGAACTGCTCATGTCAGAAAGCTTAAAAGAATCAAAGCGGGAGTAGTACACATTAAGCAAACAGCTCTGAAAGCCTGTCTCAGAGTGAACTAGAGTTAGGAGCCTCAAAACAAGAGTCCAAGACGAAGACTAACCTTGAAACCATAACAGACACTGAGGAATACTGGTTACCCCAAGCATGTCAAACTCGTGGACAGCGGGCCACATGCCTTTGGTGTGCAGCCCACTGGCCACGAGTTTGACATGCTTGAGGTACTCTAATAAAGTAAGTTGTGACTTAAGCAAATTGCCAGAGCCTCCAAATAACTGTGCGATATTAATATTTTCAGAAGTTACAAGGCAGGCAAGCTCCATTACGTTTGAGCTAAATAATCATTTAAAAAACTTAAAACAAAGGTGGCAAGAAAAGAAACTACAGTGTACTAATCACCAGAAGGAAATTCAGAGCTTCGAATCACGTTCCGTAAGGAGTTTAGGATATTCACTAAATTCTAATAGGGCTTCCCTAACCACCAGTCATCCTCTTCTGGCCACACGAATCACTCACTCTGACTTCATATTGTAACTCTCTATACTCCAAATTAACAATTTATTTGTTAATTACTATGGCCAAACTGATTAGTACTAAGTATCTGTAATACACGATAAAGTAAGATCACTCTGCTAATGCAAAATCCAAAGAAAGCCTCCTCCTCTCATTCAGAATAAAAGTATTTTGCCCTAGCCGGTTTGGCTCAGTGGATAGAGCATCAGCCCAAGGACTGAAGGGCCCCGGGTTTGATTCAGGTTAAGGGCATATACCTTGGTTGCAGGCTTAATCCCCAGCCCTGCTGGGGGCATGTGCAGGAGGCAACCAATTGATGTGTCTCTCTCTCAGTGAGGTTTCTTTCTCTCTGTCTCTCCCACTCCCTTCCACTCTCTAAAAATCGGCAGGGGAAAAAAATATCTTCGAGTGAGGATTAACAACAACAATAAAAAAGGGTGGGTTTTTTTTATGGTTGTCTGTTACGTCTTATATAACCTACACATATCCCACCATTCTGAGCTCATATTCTACTATTCTCTTTTTCACTTTGCTCCACTCTTTCTGTCCTTGCTCTTTCTTAAAGAGGAAAATATGCTGCTACCTCAGAGCTTTTGCATTGGCTATCACTTCTGCCAAATGTTCTCCCCCATATATCTGCATGGTTCTTTCCATTACTTCCTTCAGACGATGTTCAAATATTTCCTAATCAATGATGCTTTCCCTAATCATCCTATTTAAAATAATTCCCGTGCATCACATTCCCTTTCCTCCTTGCCTTCTCCACAGCACCATACAAAAGCACTGGAAGAGTGCCTGCTACGTAAGTGACTACCCATTTATTCATGTATTATCTGCCTCTTCCCACTAGAATTTAAGTTCCATAAAGAAAGAGACTTTCCTTTCCACCACTGTTATCTTAAGCACCTACAAAAATGCTTGCCTCAGCAGGTCCTCATAGCATTTGTTTAGTGAGTAAATAATTATTAAATCTTTTTAAAGCCAGTGATGTGCTGAACATTCTTTCTCTACCAAAGAAGGACTTTAAAGCAAGCCACAAATATAATATCAATTGCTTTAAACACATTTTTAAAAGTTGGAGTCTGCACTAAACAAGTCACTTGTAGTACTTTGAAACTGATAAGGTATAAATATATATTAACATTTATTTATAAACTAGAGGCCTGATGCACAAAATTCGTGCAAGAGTAGGCCACCTTCCTTTCTCCAGCTGCCGGCACCGGCCTCCCTCTGGCACCCGGGACCCGGGCTTCCCTCGCAGTCCTGGCTTCGTCAGGAAGGACGACTAGTCTAATTAGCATATTATGCTTTTATTATTATAGATTATTATAGATTATCTTCTAAGTCATTAAAATCATTATGTCTGTCAAATTTCTTGTTATTTTCAGCACATGCCATAAAAAACAAATATGTGATTTAAAAGATTAATGCTTTTTTGAGTGATTCTAGATTCAAAGCTCCTATGCTTCAGATAACTGGGAAGTAATATATGTAATTAAAGTGGCAATCTTCCAGAGACTGCAAAAGTGGCTGATCAAAAGTGGCTTAACAAAATCAACACAAAATGATTATGGAGAATATTATCATATAAAGAGCAAGTATTCAAGTTTTATAATTTTGAACTGAAAATTTTAAATCCACGTCTCATCAATCATATAAATATATCTTTACTAAAAAGGACACAAAACACTATTTCTCAATCCGCATGGCAGTATCTATTTGTTACTTATAATACATATATTTGTATTGACCAAATTTAATTCTTCATTCCCACTCACCTCCACTAACTGCAATCAGGGTTTACTCTATTATAACTAAATTATAAACTGTTTGCTAAACCCCAATGGATCTTCTACCATTTTAAAACAAGCACTCTCTCTCCTTTACAACTCTTGTCCCATAGTTTCCCTAGATATCATCCTTTTCATGGTATCATCCCTCAGGCAGCACTGTTGCTCTCCACTGCCAGTCCTTCCTTTGCAGTTTCTTTGAAACCTAGGGTTTCAACTATCACATAGAAGCTAATGACAACCAATTCTATTATCTCCAGCCAAACCCCCGTACTGGGCCTATTAGGTTTACCAGGATGTCTGACAGTCAACCTAAATTATTTTAAAGCCCAAATCCTGTTTACACTCATAGACTCTCACCTTCCCCCCACCCCCACTTCCTGCACATCAAATCTTGTGTGGACATCTGTTTCTCTGGGGACTGAATCGACTCAGAATGCATCCCTGTACTCTGGTGTCAAAAACTCTTGAGACGAAATAAAAAAGTTCTGGAAGATGCTTCAAAATGACTAACTTCATTAAGCAAAGGTCACTTCACTCCAGAATGTTTAAAGAACATTTCCTACTACATAAAGAGATCCAGTGGCTTAGCAGAGAAAAGTTCTCAACAGGGTATTTGAGCTGAAAGGGGTCCTTTTAAGACAGTAGGTGGCTAGATTTTTGTTGAGTGCTGTGAAGATGGAGAATGGCTGCAGAAACTAGCCAATGTAGCACTTACTCTTCAGTCCCTGTAAAGTATGAGGAAAATGTTTTTTACTTCAAGGGACAAGATTCTTGGATTTTTTTAAAATTAAGTTTTGGAAAACATCATGTTACAAAAAGAAATCTTGGAAAATGTCCTCTGCTGCTTGGGCCCGAGTGTAGAAGGATATCAGCAAGTCTCAAGTCTTGTGGAAACCACCTGGATAAGTTGCAGAAAAAAACTGAACAGATTATCCTTCCCTTTCAACACAAGTGTATCACTGGTGAACTCCTATTGAATCTTCTGATTGTGAGAATTTGACTTGAGAAAAAAGGAAGAAAAGCTGTGGTCTTACACATTCAAGATGAGTTTTACTGATCTGTCCCAGACAAGTTCTGAATTTCTGTGAAGAAAAGAATAACCTGCTGTTCATAGGAAAACAATGGACATTATGCTGAAATTTTTAACGCCTCACACATTTGAACATCTGTTTCTTATTCACTGAACATCATGAGCAAGCTAAGAAATGGTCTCATTTAAGTAGAAAAGTAAATTTGTATGTGCTCACTTATCTCATGTTTGACCCTGAATTGGTATTTGTGAAGCAAAGAACAAGCACAGCAGGTAAATATAACTTTTACATTAAAGAGGTAAATTTGCACTAAAGAGGAAAATACATTTTTATTTTTAGATTCAAAAATATTTTGTGTAAATATGAGCCTATAAAAGAAGTAATCTAATTGCTAGGCCTACATTTGAGCCTGATCATATCATTGAGTAAGAAAATGTTTTTCTTTTACTTTAATTTTATTTTTAAATTACAGTTAACATTCAATTTATTTTATATTAGTTTCAGGAGTACAGCTTAGAGGTTAGACAATTATATAATTTATGACGTGATCAGCTGACAATTCTAGTACCTACCTGGTACCATACATACACTACCAATACATTTTTATATTATAAACAACATTAATTAAAATTCATTTACAATCTTTAATTTAAATCTGTTGAGGCTACATTAAGAAAAATTAAGTCGCCGAAACCGGTTTGGCTCAGTGGACAGAGCGTCGGCCTGCGGACTGAAAGGTCCCAGGTTTGATTCCGGTCAGGGGCATGTACCTGGGTTGCGGGCACATCCCCAGTAGGAGATGTGCAGGAGGCAGCTGATCGATGTCTCTCTCTCATCGATGTTTCTAACTCTCTATCTCTCTCCCTTCCTCTCTGTAAAAAAATCAATAAAATATATTAAAAAAAAAAAAGAAAAATTAAGTCTCGTTTTGGCTTAAGCTAGTTATGCAAACTTTTTACATTTTTTATGAGTTTGTAAAGTTTATGAAAATATTAAAAAGATTAATTTCAAGGAAAGTAAGTTAAGATTAATTACCAGGGGACTGTATTTTCCCCTAAGAAAAGTTAGCTAAAATGTCATTTTTAGTTTTAAATATTGGGGATGGACGGGAATTACTCTTGCATTTACTGTATCTCATTTGGATCTCATACAGTAGAAATAGGTGGTAAGGTCTATTTGGAAAAGGTAAAAAAGATGAAGTAGTAAAGTAAGAACGGAAGAACTGGTGTTTCCTCTACTTGCTCTACTAACTTATATTACAGCTGACATCCTTTGTGTGAAGAGGAACCACACAAAAAAGGAGGTTAATGAATCTGCCATCAGAAACAGATCCACAGAAAAAGAGCATTCTCTACTCAAAAGAGCACTGACAATTATCAATGAATTATATCTACAACTTAGTGATTGAGTTAAGGTACCATGAGCTGTAGATACAATTTTTATGTAGGGGTTCTCAAGATAACTATTTTAAGTGTTTGCCCAGTGCAAAAAAAACTGAGAGAGGCTGAAAGTAAACATTAGCGATGGGATAATTGAAAATATGTTTACCTAACAAAAAGCAATGAGAGTAACACAGCATCACTTCTGTGATATTTCTGCAAATGATGCATAACCTGAATCCATGAATGAGGAAACATCAGACAACCCCAAATTAAGGTTCCGAACTCAAAATGACCAGCCTATAATCTTCAAAAGTGGTAAAGGAATGAAAGCAAAGATCAAGAAACTGTTCCAGATACATGACAACTAAATGCAACCCACAATTTGTTCTATAAGATATTGTCTGAACAACTGGTGAAACTCAAATGGGGCCTGAGGATAGATAATGCTAACATCCTGATTTTAATGGTTCTATTGTGATTGTGCAGGAGACTGTCCTTGTTTACAAGAAATGCATATTCAAGTATTTGGAGAATATAGTGCGTCATGATGGCAACTTATCAAATTATTCTGGCACAATATAATTTCTTATACTGTACTTGGAACTTTTCTGAAAGTTAAAAAAGGGGGGAGGGAGAGAACAGGGAGTCATTCTCCTTCCCATCAAACTACCTTTGCCTTGTTCCCACACTTCTGCCACTCACTCATTTCATCACTATGTCCTCCTAAGTGTACCTCTTAAGTAGCTCTACAACCAATTCCACTTCTCCAGTACTATTCAATAAGCAGAAACCATAGGTCTCTTGCCCAAACTATTTGAATAGCATCCCTAGTATTCTCCCTATTTCTGTCTCCCACCGTTCTCATCTGTTCTCTAAACTGCTGCTAGAACATGAAATATCAACAGCTCAGTGGCAGTTTCTAAACTCTTTTTACATGCTGAACCATTTGTTCAACGAAGGCAAAACATCATACAGGTAAAAAGAGACCATATAAGGGAGGTAGGTACAGGGGAGAACACCGTGTGCAGGGAGAACTGGCAACCCCTAAGTGATGCTGCAGAACTTTTGAAAACTACTATTTTACAGGATAAAGCCTAAACTCCTAAACACAGCACACAAGATATTCCTAATCTGCTCTCTCTATCCTTCAATACATACTGGTTTGTCTAAATCTGCACATTACCCAACAACATTGATCTACTTGTATTCTACCAATATGCTATATGTTCTCATATGTCTAAACCTTTGCAAATGATGTTTTTTTTCCTCTTTGACATATTTCTTTTTTTTTTTTTATCCTCACTCCAGGGTATTTTTTCCATTGATTTTTAGAGAGTGGGAGGAAGGGAAGAAGGGGGTAGAGAGAGAAAAACATCGATGTGAGACATATGAGTTGCACATACCCAGACCCAGGCAGGGGATTGGACCTGCAACCGAGGTACATTTCCTTGTCAGGGAATCCAACCCCAGATCCTTATGGTGGGGAGGCAATGCTCTAACCACTGAGCGAAACTAGTCAGGGCTGACATATTTCTTTGTTAACCCTATCTGGCAATGTAAGTCACCTTCCCTCACTCTTCTACTCCTCTGTGTCACAGAACTTACTGAAATTGGCAGGTATAGGTCTTGAATACAAGGACTTCCCTCTTCTACTTACAAAAAGGGTAGAAAATACCAGATATGATCACATCAGAGAGCCAGGATAAAAATTCAGAATACTGATTTTTCCACTTCAACAGGCAAGGTGGCAGTTTTCCAGAGTCCACAACTCCTGATATTGAGGAGTCAGCCCTGTGAAATATTCCAGAGCAGGTAGAACTTTGAATGAAGAATATGATAGGGCTACATAAACAACTGTACTAGAAGGAACAATATCTGTATCTACTATGTTAATAAGGAGCCGATAACTACAGGATCAAAGAAAACAGAATCTGCTAAATCTCAGGAATAACTTAGAATCTTTAAGGAAAGCCTGAACACAATGAGCAAGTACTGACTCAAATCCTGGTAGCTTTGGCCTATACTCTGCCTCACTATCACTTCACAAGAATTTTTTAACTTTAGAAAAGGCACTACTGTAATATAGAAAGTTACTGTCTGTAGAACACAAGTGAGTCTTTTTTAATAGGGTTCCCATCTTCTTAATAAGCATAATTTTTGCAAGGCAGCATTGTAGAGCACCTGGGAGAAAACTGTCTTCTTGCTATTTGCTTTTTAAATTTAAAAATCCTATTCTCATTTGCTACTGCTTGATGCTCCCTTGCCTGGGTTCCTGGGAGGTTTCCGTTGGTATGGATGCTGTTAGAATTCAGTAACTCCTTCCAGATTTCCTTTCTTCCTCTCTGAGGCAAAACAATTACCTCATTTAGCTGAATATGCCAAAGAATCAATATTCACAGACAGACTTCCATCTTCCTCTTCAAATTCTTGGCAAGAAGGTTGGGTGGACATATTGGGGGAAGACACTGCCTGACTGTGTGGTTTCAGAAAATGTATAAAATGAAAAAGAGAAATATTTAAACTCTACTATGTTCCAGGCACTGGGGATACAATGTTGACCAAAGACATGGCTCTGCACCCTAAAACTCATGAAAAAAACATCTTCATATACATAAGTATAGTAGAAACCAGGTAAAATAAATTTCATTCTAGCTTGACTCCATTACCACCCACCAATATCACCCCATCACCACAACCAAGAAAATCCCCAAAACAAAACATCTAAAACATAATTCTAATACCAAGAAACATTTATAGTCCACTTAAAATGATTGCTTTCTTTCTTTTTCTTTCTTCCTTTCTTTCTTAGTAAAGTCTGAGAGTTATTATGTTTTTTAATGGTATGAAATATCATGATTTTTCTTACAAAGATGTTCTCTATATACGTAGAAATAAAGCAACACTGTCATAATGATTAAATCAGTAAACTAGACCTCTTATGTGATGATCTTTCATTTTTCAGACAGGACATTTTTAAAATTTTTCAGGTTATAGAACAGTATTTCTAGACAAACCTAACAAGGCAGTAGTTGTAAAACACTCTGAAACTTCTAAACACCCTCAATTTCAGTACAAACAATGCTGTGTTGTACCCTCAATCTAACACTAAGAGGAAGCATTGTGGGTTGGTCACAACTTGAATTCCTTATCACAATAAGGACTGCTTAGGGATCTTACCACTAACCTCAGCCATTCAAATAACCGGGAAGACCACAATGATGCCCACTGCTCTCCAGAACCCCTGGAGTTCAGATTTGTTAGAAGAAATATTTCCTAGATCTTCAAGATTCTGGATAGGAATCCTTCATTCTGAAGTTATTCCTCTCATCCAGATAAAACAGAGTTAATTCAAAATTAATAATAATAATTAATGGAAGACTATAAAAGTATGCCTTCTACTACAGGAATTCAGAAACCAGATTTGAGATACAGAAACCAAAATGTTAGCGGAATCTTATAGGTTAAGAAGTCTGTTTCACATTCAGATGAGTAAAAATGCTTCCACTGCATTCATATAATAGCAAACATTTACAGAGTGCCCACTAGAGACCAACACGATGTCAGTTACAGCATATTCATTTAATGAGATCTTATTCCCATTTTACAAAACAAGAACTATGCTTGGATTAATGTTACTTGCCCAAGATTTATAGTTAGCAAGATTTAGTAACATGTTTGAAATACAGATATGCCTGAGCCAAGGTTTGTTAAGTTCATTCCACTAGGCCAGTGGTCGGCAAACTCATTAGTCAACAGAGCCAAATTACAACAGTACACGATTGAAATTTCTTTTGAGAGCCAAATTTTTTAAACTTAAACTGTATAGGTAGGTACATTGTTATTAACTTAATTAGGGTACTCCTAAGTTGGCTTTTGCTAAAAACATCCTCAATCTGATTGAGGTACATTCACTGAGTTCGACCCCTTCCAACTCTCCCATCCACACTGGTCTTGTATACTTGTTTCAGATAGACGAGTGTGGATGAAGAGTTGGAAGGGGTCGACCTCAGGGAAGGTACCTCAAAACAATGTACCTGCCCCACACTGCGTATCCCACGGCCCACCTGTGTCAAGTCTCCCATCACCGAACCGACCGACCAACCGACACCCCCCACTTCTTCTAAAGCCACTTCTTCAAAACAGACTCGCCCAGGCCGAAAACCGACTTCTGCGCATGGGCCACGAAGTTTCAATAGCACTGTACGTGCGCACTCGCACATGGTATTTTGTGGAAGAGCCACACTCGGGTGGCCAAAGAGCCTCATGTGGCTCGCAAGCCGCGGTTTGCCGACCACTGCACTAGGCCAACCTGTCTTCCAATATGGCACAATAAGGATCTTACAGCAGCAAGACAAAGACACAAGTGACAGTAACATGATACCACTGCAACTATCGTTTTTCGTATAAACAAACAAAAAAAAAGGCCCTTCTTAAGAGACCTCTTTCCTTTCTCAGATACCTAAACCTTGCCTTTCTTCCAGTAAGGGCCACCACAGACAATGGGTCTAGGCTAGGCCCTTGGAGGGAGCTCTAGGTCTGGGGAGGGAGCTTTCAGGCTCCCGCTAGCAAAGAAGAATATATGAGATTTGCCCTAGGTCCCCTTCAGGGCTAAAGGGCTTCAGTAAATTGTACCAACACCATACATCCAAAAACTCAAGCACATACTCTAAAACTGCTTTTGCTTACTAGTTACAAAGTGCTCTTAAAACTGTATCTGAATCTGTAAAAGTAGCTCTGTACTTACCTATGATTACAAGTATTTTGATAGTTTCAATTGATAACTGATTGTAAACAAAAAAAATGAAATGGAATGCTATAGACTCTAACCCAAAGAAGCTATCCAACTTTATCGTCTTGCGTCTCAACCCAACTGCAAAATATTACCTATTTATTGAATCTTACTTTATACCAGGCCTTGCTGTTTTACATATGAAACTTGATTTCACTTTCAAAGCAAACTGATGATGTAAATTCCATTTCATAGATGAGGAAATGAGGCTCAGAAACTGTGCTATATTGCCTCTCAAGCACTACCCATCTTTACATAGCAGTTGTCCCTCTGAACCTCTATGTTCCTGTGTCGTACTTCCAGCGCAGCAGAAATCCCACAGTACTGTGGTCTAAGACAAACCATTCCTGGCTCCAGCAAAGCTACTGGTTTTATATCCAAGGTAATAGGAAAACTATCACTAAAGAACATTAATAAATACATCATTTCAGCACAATATCAAAGTCAAACTGAAAGTCAAACAGCTGAAAAAAATTAAGACCATAAAACCCAATGGCTGTGCTGGCCAGTGTGACTTAGCTGGTTGAGGGTCATCCCATTCACCAAAGGGCTGCTGGTTCAATTCCCTTCCCTTCCCAGTCAGGGCACATGCCAGGGTCTTGGGCTCAATCCCCAGGGGATCCCATTGAGGGTGTGCAGGAGGCAGCTGATTGATGTTGCACTCTCACATCAATGTTCGTGCTCTCTCTCTCTCTCAATCCCTCCCTCCCTCCCTCCCTCTCTCCCTCCCTCCTCTCTCCCTCTTTCTCTCCCTTTCCCTCTCCCTCCCTCTCCCTCTCTAAAAATCAATAAAAATATTTTTTTTAAAAAAAACAAACAATAAAAACAATGGTTAAGAGCCCAGGTTCAGTAGTTAGACAACAGCACAAATTCTAATTCTACCACTACCTAGTTATGAACCCTGGGGCAAATTATTCAATGTCTTTAAATGTTACTTCATCTGCAAAAGGGGATTTAAAATGCTACCTGTATCTATCTCACAGGATTATTGTGAGGATTAGAGAGATAATCTTTAGGCTCCAGCATTCATGTAGGGTAGCGGTTCTCAACCTGTGGGTTGAGACCCCTTTGGGGGTCGAACGACCCTTTCACAGGGGTCGCCTAAGACCATCGGAAAACACATATATAAGTACATATGTAATTATATATTGTTCTTGTGATTAATCACTATGCTTTAATTATGTTCAATTGTAACAATGAAATTGGGGGTCACCAACAACATGAGGAACTGTATTAAAGGTTCGCATCATTAGGAAGGTTGAGAACCACTGATGTAGGGGCTCTCATTTTAGTTACCTTTTGATGCATGGCCTTCTAATTTACCTCTGTCTCTAGCACTTGAAGCAGCCCTTAAATTAGAAAATTAAGGTCTCTAGATTTTGTCCCCACACCCCCATATCACACAAAAGTTGGTTTTCCCCACTCTTAGCTCCCACAGTCTCTTGTTCTTAGTCACTATGAATTTTTTCTTCTCGTTTCAACAATGGTTAAATAAATCTATCCAACAAGGTAGCAAGCTATTTATATATTTACTAGAGTTCCAGTGCATGGATTCATGCACATTGAAAGGAAACTAATTAGAAGAAACATTTTAGAGGCCGGGGAAGGACCTTGGGAGATTGGCTGGCCGGGGAGGGACCAAGGGAAGTTGGCTCCAGGACCAGGGAGGGACCACAAGAGGGCTCCAGGTCATGTCCAGCCCATCTCGCCCAATCCTGATGGATCGGGGCCAATGAGGAATCGTGGGAGGGCTCCAGGGTGTGTCTAGCCCCGACTTGCTCAGTCCAGATTGGCTGGACCACAGCAAAAAGCTATCTTACTGGTCGGAGAGTCTTCCCCCTGGTGATCAGTGTGTGTTATAGCAACTGGTCAAACAGTCAAACAAATGGTCGGACACTTAGCATTTTATTATTTAGGAGGATTTTTATCTGATATTTTAGTTGTTTCATTTGAGAGGGTTTTTCAGAGTACCTATTTGGTATTCCACCATAATGCTAGGAACCAAAGTCATAGTTAACTCTTTACAGGGAAGGCTTGGATGATTTTACAAAGAACATAATAGTTTAAATGAGTATTAAAGTACTGTTAGGTGGCAAATTGAGGTAGAGTAGGAAAAACACATTACAAAAGCAGCAAATTAAAGAAACAGAGTTAAGATTGAGATGATTGGTTTTGCTGGGTTTAAAATTAATTTTAGGATATAGAATTGCTGGAAATGAGACTGATGATGGACTAGATCAGGCTAAAGACAGATAGGGTCCAACTTTTGAAAATCTTGGTGTGTCATGACAAGGAATCTGAATCTGAGACTGGGAGTCACTACAGGGCTATAAGCAGAGAACTGCCACTGTTATATCAATGCATTAAAAAGATTATTCTGGCAGAAATGAAAACAAGCAAATAGAAGAGACAAGAAAGTACAGCCTTGCTTTTCAAATTAGGGCTTCCACCAGCAATTCTGGCATCACCTGGGAACTTGTTAGAAATACAAAATCCCACTCCACATCTACCTAATCATAATCTGCATTTTTTACAAGAATCCTAGGTGAATCACCTACACAGTCAACTGGTGTAAAACAAAGATCCGCAAAGTCAATGAACATTAGCTTTATTTTAAATTTTAAGAAAAAAAAATCTTAATTATTCTAGAATACATGACATTCATTTCGTGTTCCAGTTGCTTTGTTCACCTAATAACACGCTGACTGTTAACACTGTTAGAATTAATATTTGAGGTTTGGGCGCTACAAGCCTATGAGACGAATTGATTTGTTATTTAGTTGTGACATAAGTTTGAGTCCATTAACATGCTGCTGTCTAAGAGCAGGCCATTTAGTAAGCCCAGGAGACTAATATTCAGAATCAGAATTTGTTCTTCACTCATTGTTGCATATGTGGTAACTCTCTAGGTTAAAAAAGTGGGGTAGGAAAGACCTTCCTATTTTGTAATAGAAGTGAAAAGGTCAAAGTACCTGATGCTTTTAAATAAAAAAACATAATAAAAGATGGAGACAGTTCTTAGCTATAGAACTATTCTGTATTTTGGATGCTTCGTTTAATGTCCTAGCTATGTTCCTGTTTAATGTCAAGTGCATAATATATTTGAGTCATTTTATTTATTAAATTTAATAAATATTGATCATCATCATAGTCCAAGCTTCAGAGAATGCTTTTTTTATTTTTATTTTTGAGTTTAACAAATTTATTGGTATTTTAGTAAAGACATTCACCTCAGAGGTTTCTCTCTCCCATCTTGACCATAGGCTAATATTTCGTTTGAATGCAGGAGAGGGATTTTATTTTAACAGTAAAATAGACAAAAATGAAAAGTTTGCCTACATTAAAGCAGGTTAAATTCATGTATCTTGATATCATTAAATCAAGTAAGTAAGAACTAATAGTTCTATATACATTTCCATTGTTTTACTTGGGACTTACTCTAATAAATGAAAGTGAACAAAGTATTAGGAATATATACAGGCTGCTTCTCGGGAGTTACTACCTTTTAAAAGAGCTGAGCGATTAGTTCCCACCATTAAGACAGTCTGAAGCTGCCTGTAAATTTAACATTGTACAAGTTTTCAAGGAAATCATTATACTGCATTTTTCTTTTATCTATTACTATGCCTTTAAAGATGTGTTTAATCGTCACATTAAAAAATAATTCATATACAAAAATACAAAAACAAAACAAAACCCTACAACAAATAGCTCTAACAAAGTATAGAATATGTGGTCAAAGAAGAATGCTTTTTTAAAAAAATATTTTATTGACTTTTTACAGAGAGGAAGGGAGAGGGACAGAGAGCCAGAAACATCGATGAGAGAGAAGCATCAATCAGCTGCCTGCCTCCTGCACACTCCCTACTGGATATGTGCCCGCAACCAAGGTACATGCCCTTGACTGGAATTGAACCTGGGACCCTTCAGTCTGCAGGCCAACGCTCTATCTACTGAGCCAAACCAGTCAGGGTAAGAATGCTTTTTTTAAAAAAGTGTTTTCTCAAAGAATGTTGCATCAAAGTATTGCAGGGGCTGGGGTGAGTAAGAGGTGATAAATGCTGAAACCAGGTGTAGCTATCCTAGATCAACTGAATCCCAAACTACATTTTTTTAAATAAGCCGCTTTCAAGTACAGTGGGGCCTTGACTTACGAGTGTCCCGACTAATGAGTTTTTGAGATACCAGCTGTCTCTCGGCTGATTTTTTGCATTGAGATGACAGAGTAATTTGAGTTAACGAGCTCGGTCTCAGAACGAATTAAACTCGTAAGTCAAGGCCACACTGTAATTCTGTGCACATGCAAGTTATTCTTACCAAATCCGGGAAACGTTATTGTTCATTTTCTTACCTTTTTATTTGAATATAATAAGCACACCCAGAAAAGTGCCAGCACCTAGATCAAAAATAGAACATTCTGACACTCTAAAACCCCCTCTAATGACTCCTAGAAACTAGTCCTCTATTCTAGCAGTTAGAATATACAGTGGGAAGAGGTCAGTCTCTTCACTAAAACCGGAAAGCCACATCCCAAAAAATGAAACTGGATTCCTACTTTATACCACATACAAAAATCAACTCAAAAGAATTAAAAACTTGAACATAAGCCCTGAAACCATAAAACTCCTAGAAGAAAACTTAGGGGGCAAGCTTTTTTTTTTTTTTAATACATACATTCTTTTATTGATTTCAGAGAGAAAGGGAGAGGGAGAGAGAGATAGTAACATCAACGATGAGAGAGAAACATCGATTGGCTGCCTCCTGCACACCCCACACTGGGGGATCAAGCTTGCAACCCAGGCATGTGCCCTGATCGGAATCGAACCCTGACTTCCTGGTTCATAGGTCAATGCTCAAACACTGAGCCACGCCCACCCGGGGGGGAGGGGGGGGAAGGTGGGTAAGCTCTTTGACATCAGTTTTGGCAATGACTTTTTTTGGATTTGACACCAAAAGTAAAGGCAACAAAAGAAAAAAATAAACAAGTGAGACAGCATCAAACTAAAAAGCTTCTACTCAGCAAAGAAAACCAACAAAATGAAAAGGTAACCTACATAATGGGAGAATATATTTACAATATTGTTGAGTTAATAATATCCAAAATATATAAAGAACTCATATAATTCAAAAGCAGAAAAACAATCCAACTAGAAAGTGGAAAGAGAACTGGATAGACATTTTTCCAAAGGCGACATACAAATGGCAAACAGGTACATGAAAAGGTACACAACATCACTAATCATTAGGAAAATACAAATTAAAGCCACAATGAGAGATCACTGCACACCTGTGAGAATAACTCCCCTAAAGATTCCTCAGCAATGGGTTATTGTCATCTGGATTATTTTCAATAATCATTTTCATTCCAATCACAGTTCATCTTAAAAAAGCAGAAATACACAATTTCAGAAGGTATTTTAAAATATCTGATGCATTTTTAATGGTTCTAAGAAAACTATTCAGTACAATATTCAGACTCATTGCTCCCACCAACTTTGACAAATTCAACAAATTTAGAAATACAACATATAGCTTGAAGCTGGTGAAGTGATTTTTAGACACCTCTTCATTCCACTATTTATTACACAACTAGTGTCCAAAAGAGTAATTCACTTGTGCAGCTGCAGAACAAGCTTCTCTGGATTTCTTCTAAGGTCAAAGAAGCCATTAGAATTCAAACTATAAGGTGTCAGGATGTCACTTTTACTATATAAATACAAGACTTTTATATCTCTTTAAAAACTAAGGTAAGTATGTGTGTGTACATAAATACTAGGCCATATTTGCAAAATAACCTAATTTCAATCAGCAATCTGAAGAATTCTTTGGTGTCTCATTTTAGAATTACAAATTCAATTGTATTTTTCTGAAATTCAAAACTCCTGGTACATTACAGCATACTTACATAGAGTTTCTTTTGAGGCATATGCTCTACTTTTTCCTACCACTTTTAACAAAAGTTCATTAGTCAGGAAATCACAATGAATTACCAACTATGTGCTAGTTGTTGCTGTATTTTTACCTATAATTACAAGGATAAAATAATGACCATCTTAAAAAGTAGAAATTTTACTAAAACACACATATATTAACCAAACAAATTTCATTTATAAATTAACCCTAAAGAAAAATGCACATGATCAGTATAACACAGTAATATAAAAAAAGCAACCTGGTATATTTTTGACCTGGAGAGATGCCATGTGTTTTTGTAAAAATAAAGAATGAATTTACCAATGCCTGAGTATTATCGTTTAGCTAGGAAAATATAGTCTGTTGAAAAAGTAAGAGCAGGCATGAATTAAACTGCTGACACAAACTTAAGTATAGCACCTTTCTCTCAAAAGCAGCACTGGCCTAATTAGAATAAAAACTTACATAAAGAGCTTGCCTAACAATATTTTATCATCATCAATAACTGAATTAAAAAATATGAATAAGTAAAACATATTAATCTATCAAAGGAAGAATACACTTACGTAAATCGGTAAGGAAATCCACATGTATGTGTGCACCCACAAGTATGTGCATATATCTTTACAACTTCATTTCTGAACCTATAGTTAGGTTCAAACTGTGCTTTTGCATTCTCCATATAAAACTAAAGACAGGAATATGGTAGTTAGTGAATCTGACTTTTGTACATACAAAATCACTGTGCTACTTTTATATAAATTATCTCTTAATCTTCAAAATAATCCTACCAGATTATTAGTATTATCCTCACATAACCAAAACTCAGTCACCTAAATCTGATTCGATCAAAGTTGCCTAACTCCAAAAACCCTTTTCTTAACTACATGGTAAAGATAATGCCTAAATTAATACCTAAACGATTTGAAGTACAGAATAATTCTAATAAAAGCTATCATAATCAACATGGCCTGTTTTAAAATATAATGCTATACAAGGGTAAGAAACAAACAGTACTCTACTGGTACACTATTCTGTCACACTGCTCTCCTCCCTACAAGGAAGAGATGCTTGACACTAATAGCACAGGGGGAAAAATAAACATAAATGTACACAAATACAGCTCAATGCATGAAGCATTAATGAGACAACAGTCTATTTTTCTACAACACACCTTTCTGTAATGGGGCTTAGTTCATTTATTCATCATTAAGGGATGAGGTCAGTATAATGTGAAAGTCACATTGGTTCACAAAGAATTTTCTCCATCCCAATAATGCTTTAAAGCCATCAGCGAATGCCTCATTAATACATGATGACCATAAGGGGGAAAAACTAAACAAAACCCTGAAAATCCTGTAGAAGAGGGCAAGCACAGTCTGGTTAATAGCTTTCCACGTTGTTAAACTATCTGGTCAAGCTGTGAGTACAGATAAAGAAGCCGTGGAAATATTTTCTCCGTATATATTTTTTATTATTTATTTCAGAAAGGAAAGGAGAGGGAGAGAGATAGAAACATCAATGATGAGAGAGAATCATTGATCTACTCCCTCCTGCACACCCACTACTGGGGATGGAGCCCACAACCCGGGCATGTGCCCTTGACTGGAATCAAACCTGGGACCCTTCAGTCTGCAGACTGGCGCTCTATCCACTGAGCCAAACCAGCTAGGGCTCCATGTTTATTTTTTTTTAAAGGGGGTTAGAGGTAGGGATGACTAATAAAGAATCAAAATTTTTAATTTTGACAATTTATCTTAAGTGGAATTGAATGCCCTCATGGACCTACATATCAAAGAAGACATAAATCCTAGAACTGGATGACTGATGTTTGATACAAATGCTTAGCTTTATTAATATTTTTATTCGAATTGTTACTGGTTTTGTTAGTACATAGATTACAAAGCTGCATATGTTATAAATGGCTTGTTTCTATTTTTAGAGTGATTTTGCAGAACTTTATGTTTTTCCCAGAGATACATATATTGCTTTACAGGACCACCTGTGTTGTGGTAGTGAAGGAAACCCGGCGACACCACCTGCTTTATTTAAACCCAGCCTAATTTCTTCAGTATTTGCTATTATGGGGTAAAACCAAGCTGCACTATGAAACTTAATTGCTGCTAAACACTTAACTACTTTGTCAAACCAAAATATTGCCCATTTTTGTTTTTGTTTTAAGAAATATTAATTTTAAAAGTTGAAGTGGAATATCAGGAGTGAATAAAAATTAGATAACATTTAAAAATACAAACTAATAATAGAGGTAAAACATATCACCTCAAAATTCTGCTAAATTAAATTTAAATTATAGCATACACTGTGTGTTTTTAAAAACCAGTATTTTGAGTCATTTTTTAATTTTATACTAATGCCACAAGGAGGATGACATTCATTAGAGTGATACAGGCTTTTCCCTTATGACAGACTGTTTTGGTTTATAGCATAGCACACTTGAAATTACCTTAGGAAAATGTCAAATTAAGGAGAAAGCAATCTCTACCTACCTTGATCACAAAGAGAATACATTTCTTTCTCCTAATATGAAAAATTACAAAAATCACTTCAGCATTTAAATCAGCCTGCAACATGTGCCTAACATTCCTAACATTTTAAGAATGTGAAGTACTAATCAAAATTTAATTTTAGTAATGCATTTATTAAAAAGTGAAAGTTATTAAATTTCCCTGAAATGTTGTGCTACATTAAGAAATTTTTAAAGCACTTTGTATGATGTTCTGAAACATGCATCTGGAAGTATCAACTCACTAAAGTTCGGAATGCCAGTACAGTATGCCTACCACTTTAAAAATGGGAGGAATGGATACAGGAGCTGGCAGGAAAAAAAAAGGAGAAAATGGTATCTTGAACAGAACAAGGATACCAACCTGGTAAATAAATGTAATCCATCTCCACAGTGCCAAATCACATCGTATCTGCTTTTGTATCAAAAGTCATTTGGATCTTGATGGTTCATACCACCTTCTATTCTTTTTGCCAATTAGTGATTATTACTATAACATTCTGAATCAAATTCTGGCTCAGGGATTATCAAAAGTTCAATAATAGCTCTGAAAGTCTGTTTTTCTTTCTTCATTGCCTAAAGTTAGATGATTTGTTTTCCAAAACTTTCACTTGGGTACATGTCTCCTCTGCGCAAAATTTTCAGGATGGAAATGGCAAGTTTATCTTATTAAAATAAAAATACTGGTCAAGAACATTTTCTAACTATAAGACAGAAAACATGTATTAAAACTACACAGTCCCACATAAAATGCTTATAAACAACTAGACTTTACACTTATTGAGAGGAGTGAAGCTTTCAAAACTTTGCTGTTGTCAGTTTTCGATATCTCAATCTCAAAGGTGCTGTTCCTTTACTCCTTCCTTCTCACTTGTCTCTTAAGAAAAAAGTGATCCTGCCCTGGTAGGTGTAGCTCATTTGGTAGGACCATCATCTAGAACACCTAAAGGTCCCGAAGTCGATTCCCATTCAGGGCCCATGGGGAGCAGGAGAGTAGGGATGGGGGGTGAAGAGGGGTGTCAATTAACATATCCTCGGGTGAGGATTAAAACAAAAAAAGTGATCCCTATCATTACCAAAGCTTTATCCCTACACCTTCTCCAGAAACTTGTTCCATTAATCATTTCCCTTCTGCTTAAAGATTCGATTTCTTCAATCTCATTCTTGTCTCTCTTTCTGTGAACATTCACAAGTGTATAACATTCATTCTTGGATGCAAAACAATGTAAATGAGGTGAAGCCTTAAAGTAGAAAGGGAGTCATCCCAATCTAACTAGACAAATTTTTAAAATAATAAAATTCAATATTTTTTCATTTCACTACTTAATAAAGCTCTGGTCATAGAATGAAAAGAAAAGAGAAAGCAAAATTAAATATTATAAAATATGTCCCGAGCAAGGCTATACGGCAATGACTTCTAATCTTTATTTTCAGCACCCAGGACTTATTTGTTACCAGAAAATGTATCTAAAACTTATCACAGATACAATTCTAAGGTATGAATTTTAAAAGGTACTCTAGAGGATGAACTGCTATGACCTTCAACAAGTCAACTCAAAATTTAGGAAATAATTTCCTATATAAAAACAAAATATGTTACAAAACTTTGCTCTTGCTCTTATGCTTACTTTAAAAAAAAAACCACACACAACATTAAACCAATTGGATTCTTAGACCTTATCTTTGCAAAGTTAACATTGTGATTTTTACTTACTTTTAATCACAGGGTTGGGGGTAAAGAGTAACATTCTTTTTTTTTTTTTTTTGCCAGAATATCGTAGTATCAGAATTCTGAGGTTTTTACAACAAAAATTGTGATTTTATAGGCTTACAACTTATGTGTATTGATGAAAAAATTTAAAAAGTTAAGAAATTTATAAATGTTTAAGCATGAGAAAAACGAAAAGGATACATCTGTAACTCATAACTTTCCATCACTGTCACTCTCTTCTTATTGCAGCTTCATGTAACTTCTTCCTCAATTACTTTCTTCATTATTTTCAACTTACATAAACTCTAAGTCATGTCCAATCTCATCACTAGGCCCTAAAAGATCTCACTTATTATATGTTCATTTTAACTGTCACATTAATCTACTATCACAGTATCTTGATCCAATGACAAAGCTGCAATTATAGTAGACTTAGAAATTCTGAAGAATATAGACATGTAAAGAAGAAATATTTTAAATTACCTAAAATCTCATCATCCATAGATAATCACTTAATAAATTTGCTGTATCTCCTTTTAGTCTCCCTCTCTACTATGTACAACAAATACATATTTTCAAAATCAATATCACTTTAGGTTAAACTCCATAAAAATTCTGATACTCCCTGATCTACAAAAATGATAATTTCAGATGCTTCAACCTAATACCATATGGACTATATGTGTATGTACATATAAGTACAATTTTACATTCTTCTTCTGAGACTTTATATTATACTAGAGGCCCGGTGCACAAATTTGTGCACGGGTGGGGTCCCCCGGCCATGCTGGTGATCGGGGCTGTCTCGCCCAGACCCTGTAGGGCCGATGGTGGTGGGTTGGTTGGGGAGGAACCAAAGGAGGTTGGCAGGCCGGCGGGGAGGGACCTTGGGAGGGCTCCAGGGTGTGTCCGGCCCTCTCACCCAGTCCCCATCAGCTGGATCCCAGCAGCAAGCTAATCTACGAGTCAGAGCGTCTGCCCCCTGGTAGTCAGTGCATGTCATAGTGACTAGTCTAGCAGTCAACCAGTCGACTTATTGGTTAGACACTTAGCATATCATGCTTTTATTATATAGGATCATGAGCATTTTCCTAGTTTTCAATATTCTTCCCAATATAATGTTTTAAGGCTAGATGGTGGCTCAAACAAATGGATATAATAAACTAATTTAACCATTTCCCTGATGTTTGAAACTGAATTATTTCTAGTTTTTCACCATTACAAATTATTCTGGTGGGAATAATCCTTATACCTAAATCTTTCTGTAAATCTCTGAGTTACTTCCTTAGAATAACTTCTTAGAAGCAGGCTTACTAGATTGAAGTTTATGAGCATTTTAAATACTACCTAAACAAGTTCTTAAAATACCTGCCATAAGAGAATTTACATTATCAATCTAATTTTCACCATTAGTGTATGAGATTGCTCATTCCATCTCAAACCTGTTTTTAACAGTCGGAGAGATGACTTTATAAATCATCTATGGTTTGTAAACCAATTCTTAGAGAAAAGGAAGCTGACGGACAACATATACATAAAGGTAAAAGAGAAGCACATTATCAACATCAATTGTTCTCAAATTTGGTACACATAAGAATCATATAGCTTGTTTGAGCATGAAAGTTCTTGGCTCCCATTCCAGTGACTTTGTCAATGTGTTCTGATATAGATTTATGTTTACTACCACCCTGAATGACACAGATGCAAGTAATCTCTGAACCACACTTTGAGAAACATTACTGCAGAGAAAAAGTGCTTTATATGAATAATTACAGCAACAATAAAAAGCATATTCCAAATAGTTGAGTAAGAAGTGAATGCATCAGTTACTTCCTACTCAAGACACAAAAATTAGGTAACCATATAAGGTCTTCAGACCAAAACTTGGCTTCATCTCTATAGTCACTGCTTAATTAAAAGTGTAAATACTTTAAAAGAATATTAAGGTACAGTATTATACCAAAGTTTTTAAAATATACAGGGTGTTCCCAAAAAATGTATGCATACTTTAACAACTGATAGCTTCATTTTGAAAATGAAAGGTATTTTAATAAACACTGCCTTTATAATTATGCAAAGAGTATGTATACATTTTTTGGGATAATATATACATTTATATGTATACACACACACACACACACACACATATACACACATTTTTTTAAGTAAAATTTTGAAAATTGGTTCTATTTCCTAGCTGTGTGATTTACGGTTAAGTTATATAACCTCTCTTGAGCCTCAGTTCCCTTATCTTAAAAAATGACAACAAGAATACCTATCTCATAAAATGACATAATATAGAAGTACTTAGTTTAGCATGGTCCAATTAAGGGTTCCATAGTGTTTGTTATAATAATTCTGATAGCCCTAACCTGTTTGGCTCATTGGATAGAGCGTCAGCCTGTGGACTCAAGGGTCGCAGGTTCTACTCTGGTCAAGGGCATGTACCTTGGCTGCAGGCACATCCCCAGTAGGGAGTGTGCAGGAGGCAGCTGATTGATGTTTCTAACTCTCTATCCCTCTCCCTTCCTCTCTGTAAAAAATAAATAAAATATATATTTTAAAAAAAATAATAATAATTCTGATATAATCATCACTTCAAAAGTGCCGAATTCAATCAAACCACAGACCACTTTGCCTAGCCAACAGCTTCTGATGGACCATGTATGGAGCAAGCACTACTAGCATAAAGGCTGCCTTTCAAAAAGAAAGATTACTGAAAAATATGCTAGGTGCTGAAATGAATTCTTTAACAAAATTACCTTTGTTACAGAGCACAGGGAGAAATGTCAGTGCCAGAAAATAATCCCAAATTTGTTCTTTTAAGAACTAGAATAATTATTCAAAATAATTATGCTTTATAGAGAATATTGGATATCAAAAAGATAAAACAGTGCTCTTGGCAAAAAAAACATGCACCCCCTTCTCCACCCCTCCTCCACACACACACAAAAAAAGAGAGATGAAAAGTAAAAGGAGACATTTCATTACCTCCTAGAAACTGATTCTTTAAGAAATTTTATCTTTCCTCCTAACTCCAACTTCTATAACTTCCATGTCAAATATTATAACACCTCACACCAGTATGAACAAATTGATTTCTTTTTAAAGGAAATTTTAAGACTGTGTTTAAGGAACCTTAAAAAATGTTCATATATAAATTTGATCAAGGTCATCAAACAGATTAGTGGCAAAGCCTGATTCAATCAAGTACAAGTAGGCTTTTAAAAAAAGAACAGGCAGTTCCACTGGGGCTAAAATATCACAATGTATACTGCCTATTTATTTTACATGTTTAAATACAGAATAATCATAGTACCTTCTATCTCTTATAATCAATCTTTTTTTTAAGTAGTCAACACTTCTGGTATGCCCTTCTTTTCCTCCTATTTGCTCAGCCCTTTGCAAAAAAGCTTTAATGTACACCACTCTGCTGAAACTTATATTAATGATTAATGTGTTGGTTATCTACTATTTAACATTTCAATACATATGAAATTTAGACACATCCTTGACCAAATCTCAAATGATACTAACATACTTATGTTAATCAGTGTTCATAAAGGGATTTGAGGGGGAGGGGTGGATAAACTTGTTACCTAATGAATAATAAAATATTGCAAACACTACTTTGTAAATTATATTACAGCATTCTATAATTAATGTTTTAAGTATCTGAATTCAGGGTAAAGTACAGACTGATATTGGTAATATATCTTTCAAGAAACACTAAGGCTGCAAACATTAAGGGCAAGTATTTAAATAATAATAAAGAAAAGCTTTCTTCACACAGTGCTTTGAATGGTATATATAATGGTAATTTTATGCTAAATTTCTTCTACAGCAAATTATTAACATATTTATTAATATAAATGTTTTTAAATGTCATTGGAAGAAACAGTGCTTGTATCATGGCAAGAACATAAGCTTGTTAAAGAACATATATTCGAGAAGGACAGTATTTTTCTGTGTCAGACTCTGTACAAAACACTCCACATTCTGAATAGTTAAAGAGGTAGAGGAGCTGGTGAAATTTGAATATAAACAAAGTCTAGCACTCAGCAAAATTTGAATATAGACAAAGTCTTTAGCATCTGAGTCTCACTTTTGTTTCTGCAACACTAGCTCTCTTCTACTTTAGACCTATACTTCCTTTGTAATCAATTGTTTTGTTTTTTTTTTGTTTTGTTTTGTTTTTAAATATATTTTATTGATTTTTTACAGAGAGGAAAGGAGAGAGATAGAGATAGAGAGTTAGAAACATCTATGAGAGAGAAACATCGATCAGCTGCCTCCTGCATATCCCCCACTGGGGAAGTGCGCGCAACCCAGGTACATGCCCTTGACCGGATTCGAACCCGGGACCCTTCAGTCCACAGGCCGACGCTCTATCCACTGAGCCAAACCGGTTTCGGCGTAATCAATTGTTTTTAAAAAGGCATAGAATAAAAATGAAAACAAAGGTTATTAAAATATAATCACTGGAAAATCATAATCTTGGATAATAAGGTTTTGATTTGCTATATCCTTAAATATCACTTTAAAATAGCTACTATGTTTTCATCAATAATCCTTAAAATTGGTCCAACTCAGATTTCCTAAATCTTTGCATCTATGAAACCAATGAGAGCAAAAGACCAAAAAAGGATACAAAACAACTCTTGTACAACACCATAGTACAAGAACTTACCATAATTCCATTATTATAATTACAGCTGGAGTTTTAAACTTACAAAATTTGCAAATGTTAAGAATATTCTGTTTAATTTAGATAACAAAGAATAGTTAAATAAATTCTTATATTTTCAAGATATGTCTGTGATCAATATCAGAGTATGCTGATACTATATGTTGATGCTAAGCTGAGAGTAGGGAGCAGAGAGATTATATCTCATTATATTCAAGCTAGTAGTAGTACCAATGGACTTTTTATGAATTGATGAATGAAATAATATGGGAGCTCACTCAAACTAACTGAAATTACTGAGGCTACCCAAAACTTAAAGCAAAGACAAAAAAGAGAAACTTAGTATTCTAATATTAAAAATAAGTGCTGCTGCTTTAAATGGCCAGCAGTCTCACATCAACTCCAGGCTGCAATCACAACATCCATTAGAGTGCTCCACAGCTCAGAGCAAGCAAGCAAGTGGTTGTCAGTGCAGCTAGTAAATCACCTGATCCTATTACAAAATCAATTACTGCAGTGCATTTCCATTGCTACACAATCTGATGATGACAAAATGATATTGGATAGCTACTGCAAGGTCAAGAAAACTGCCAAGAACATTTTTAATTGGTATTTTATATTTAATCATTTGGTCCTAGTTATAATGCGTCTATTTTAATTGTATATTCTTATTTGAAATAAATCTATGTAGTTACCTTTGGTTGCCTGGGACATGCGCTGGACAATCTCTGCAACTGGTCTGATGTATGGCTACAAGAGAACAGATCGGAGCAGCAGGTCGAACGGCTCAACCTCTTCATTAAAGAAGAAATAATGCTGCAGCCACAGCCACACATTGACTTGCTCATTAGATGAGAATTTAACTTAAAAAATCAGAATTGGTAATGTCCCATATATACTCAAAATTGGCTAAATGCCTCATTCTGCAGCTCTCTGGCTGAAAGAAACACTGTTAAAAAAGAATAAAACAGCAGCTTCCCTACAGAAGAAACCAGCCACAAACTCATTGCCAAGAAAAACTCGATATTAAGAACAGAAGTCTCCCGGCTACTCTTTAGAAAGAAGGTAAGAGGTGCTTTAATATTTCCAACTGTTTTATATTAAAACCCCAGTACTTAACAAAGGAGCAAACTGAAGCTATTACACCCCAAAATTATACTAACCACTCTCTCTGTCCTCCATCAGTTTAGATCTGTTTGCCTACTCCTTCAGCTCAGCCTATCCAACCTGTTCCCTCTGTAAATGCACACTATTTCAACAACCAACAGAAATGAGCCCCACCCCTCCCTGTCCCCATACACACTGTTCAAGAACCGCTCAATATCTGGAAAAGAACTGCTGCTGCATTGCTTTGAGAAACAACAGGGAGCAAATTACTGGACGGATTCTTTAACTTACCAATCAGAACTGCTGACCTTTTATGACTCTCCGATTCAAGAAGCCTGCCAAACCCTTACAGTAAGAATAATCAACTGATTTTATTTGTATATTATATATTAATTAACAAGATCATTTTCAATCTTACTATTCAATCTAAAATGCAGAAACATAGGCATACGTATTTTTTAACAAGATTTAGGCAGTAGCTATTTAAAAGATCTGTGAGTATTGCTGGGGGGGGCGGGGGGGAGGATGATGGCTGATGTGCAAAGTAAAATATTCCCTCTGAATATTATACTTAAACTTGAGGAATATGGAGCAATAAAATTCTATAGCAAAAACAGTGGTGTAGATAATTATGGACTAAATAAGCAAGATAATCCAAGGAGGCCCTGGTTATCATAATTGTTAGAAGAGTTTTAATGAGAAGAAAAGAATATGTATCTATAATATGTATTGACAATGAGTAGAAAGTTGTCAAAAACCTTGTTTTCATGTTAAATCTTCTCCCACTTGGTTATTTGCATCTCATTAAAAATATTCAAAAAACTCAAACCACCCTAAAAACATAAGCAATAGTACTAAATATGTTAGCTATACTCTAATATCTTTTATATGTAAGCATCCTCTTTTGCCTATAAAGATATTTATGTATAGCATGTAGTTATAATCCATACTATTATGTCCAGGGCAAGAGAAGATAACATTAATATAAATACTTTACAGTCTTCACAAATAATTGTATTTCAAATAGCTTAATAAACATTCATAAACCACTGATTATCAATCTTTTTTAACAGCACTGTTTTTGAGGAAGATAGTCTAAAAACTAAATGCAATAAGAAACACCTTGAATTAAAATGTATTTTTAAAACTTCCTGTTTCCTGTGGCATTGAAAGGTTCTTTATTTGTGTGTGCCTCATGCTCAATTTCTTCCTTGGTTTAAAGCTAAAAAGAGCCAATATTGCCCCTTCCTTCACCTTGCACTGCCCTCTTGATATTCATGTTATACATAAATCAATTTCCAGAATATCTAAAAACAGGCATGCATTTCACATTGAATTAAAAAATAACAAACACCTTTTGTAGATACAGGCTATGGAAACAAGCAAAATAATGCAGTAACCTTTTACTCGCCTGCTGGAGGTACTGTCTGCTGCATAGAATTTTAAATCCTCATCTGCAGATGCAATTGAGTTGCTATTGCTAAGAACTCTGCTTTTCCTGTGTGCTGCTTGCTACAGCTATTCATTGAAAGAGCACATTACGTGGAAAATGTGAAGTACTATCAATTTAAGTTTCTACTATGAGTTAACAAAAGAACTTATACAGTCTAGCTATGGCTCTGCTCTGTCACATTTTCACAAGCATGCCAGACACTTTGGGGGAAGAGGTCTTATTGCTGCTGATGCACTGCTCCTAGCAGATGTGTGAGACTGGGAAGTCAAGAGGTAATGAAAAAATTAATACAGCATTTTAACATAAGGACAATGTACCATGCATTAAAACCTCATACAATTTCTATTATCAACAAATATAATAATTTGAGATTTTTATTAGCTTTATAATTAACGAAAGCCTGAAACTAAATTATTGTGTCTAATATTATAGGCAAGCATCAATAAAAATCCCCCCAAATGCTATTAATGAAAGTAAGTTATTCTTCTAACTACTCAAAATCAATGTTGTTTTTAAACAAAACCATGAAAAAAAAGATCCAAAGTATAGATTACTTGTGAAGTAATTTGACATGCAATGGTTCATCCCCCTCATTCCTCCACTAACAAATACCCTCCGGATCTTATATTAGTTATAACTAAAAGAGAAGGTAAGCAATAAGGGCTATCTTCATTTATTATTTTTCCTCCATGTCAGCTAATTTAATGTACTATTGATTCTTAGGTTGCATACAGATGGAGGCAAAAGGCAAGCCAACAAAGATAAAGCTTTAAAAACCATCAGAACACAAAAACACATAATAGTGTTTAGGAAAAACAGTTAATATTTGTTTTTAATTATCTTCCTATAGATATGTTTAAAAAGAGACATTAATATTTACTCATTAATGACAATTAAGAATCATGATTATTTTTAAATAAACTGCATTTTAAAGTTATACTTTCCTCCTTAACTGCACATTATACTAAATATCAAAAAGTTTAAAATATTTTAATAATCTATTTCTATTTAGTTAATGTCTACTTCTCTAAGAAATATGATAACCATTCTATTACATGGTAGTCTAAAAGATGTATAATATACAAACACAACTCTGCAGGTCAGGACATCCTCCCTCAATGCCCAAGCCAACTTTAATATATAAGTAAGCACAAGCCAACTTCAATAGTTTCCAAAACTAAAATGTATCAAATAGAAACTTACCCAATTGAAACTATTATATTTAAATAACAGTTTCCCTGGTATTTACTAATACCAATCAACATTTGAATTTCCAAGATTGTGTCAAAAATGTCTTTTCTAGGTAATTTGATCTAAACAGAATCCAAACAAGAACACTCTTTGTATATGATTATTACATTTCTTTTCTTACTTGAGAGCAACTCCCCATGCTCCTCTTTTTTATACCATAAGGATTCTGAATCCTTAGCTGTTCTATATTCTGAAACTGCATGTTTCTTCATTGCTACTCACTTTGTACCCCAATCTCTCATATTTCCTACAAATTACTTTTTATGACTAGAACCAAATTCCAACCTCAAAAGAAATACTAGAGATATAGGTGGCCTACATAAAGGTCCCTCTAACTCCAGGGAATCAAATAGCAATTTAAGTCTATTGGCAATTGCTGAACATTTGTTGAAATTAATTTGAAAAACTTAACATGGTGCAATAGCTCTGAAAAGACAGAAGAGGGAACTCTAATATTTTAGAATTCCATACTTAAATAGCACAAAATTTTGTTTAATATTTAAACACTGATTTTCAACTTTGCAGTGGTTAAAAATATAGTAATGTTTTATATAATTTTCCTTGTAAAAAACAAACAAAAAATCTACAATACAGAAGAATTGGAAGAATAAAGTGAAGACTGAATACACAGACATTTCTAAATTGTATCACACTAATAAATTATAACCATTAACAAAAGCTATCATTTAAAATTACAGTTGACCCTTGAACAACACAGGGGTTAGAGGTCCCAACCCTTGTTTATCTGAAAATCTGCATATAACTTCTGACTCCAAAAATCTTAAGTTGTCCTTCAGTATCCACAATGGATTGGGTCCAGGACCCCAAGTGGATACCGAAATCCAAGGATGCTCAAGTGGCATAGATCAACACAAACAGTCAGCCCTCCACATCCACAGCCACAAATCAAAAACAGTGCAGGTATTTATTGAGAGAGAAAAAAAAATCAGTGTTAGTGGACCCACACAGTTCAAACCCATGCTGTTCAAGGGTCAACTGTATTCTAACAAACAATGCATTCCCATTTTCTAAATGATTTCTTCAATAATAAATAAAGATACCTGAATAAAACCAATGTACTTTTTAAATAACCATTTTTATTCAAAATGTTTTTTTAAAATAGTTTGTTTTAAAAAAGTCAGGAAAATGTATAGCAAATTACCTTTAAATATACATTTTTTTTCAAAAGGAAACTGCAAAAAGACTTGAGTAATGACATCTCAAGGACAAGTATACATAGTCTACTAAGATATTTGTTTGGAGAATACAGATATTTTTTAAACAGAAATTTAATTTATATAAAAATGCACACCTGTCACTTTAATGAAAACTAAGTACTTTATGCGAGAACGTAATAGAAGAGGAAATTTATAGTACACAAATGACTACTACACCAAGGCCAGATGGAACACAGTTACCAGGTAACTAAAGGACAGAACTCAAGTAAGCTTTCTGTTGCTAACTAACAAGGATCCCCTTTACTCCAGTTTCCTATAACATGTTCATTTCCTTTGGAGTTCCTACCAGTAGCACCATTAATCTTCCTATTTTCACCAAAATTCTGCTTATGGTAATTTTGGTATTTCTCTAAGAATCTACACGCTTTCTTCACCATGATCGTTACATTCTTCTGAGTCTCTAGCATCTTTAACATCCATTTCTACCAATTCTATGTATAATGATTTAAGTATTCTCTAAAATGATACTTTTTCTCTGTTGCACTCCTCACTTCCTTTAGAGGCCTCACCAGTAGTGTTTAACATCTGTGTTTCAACCAACAGTACATTCAGGGCAACCTAGAATTTTGCTTTCATGCTCCTCAAAATTCTACCTGTTACCTAATTTCAAAGCCATCCCTATGTTTTTTGGTGTTTGTTGCAGCAGCACCCCCACTTGCAGGAACCAAAATCTGTATTTTCTTCCTGTAGCAGCTGTTATAATACTGCAAACTTGGTGGTGTACAACATGAATTTATTATCTTATAGTTCTTGAAGTAAAAGTTCAAAATCAGTTTCACTGGGTTAAAATCAAGGTGTTGGTAGGCCAGTGTTCTTTTTAGAGGCTCTAGAAGAAAATCTGTTTCATTGTCTTTTCCAACTTTTAGAAAGCTGCCTGAATTCCTTTCCTCAATTTCAAAAGTGCATCACTCTAAACTCTACTTCAGTCCCCTGTCTCTTTCTTCTGCACTGATGATGGCAGAGTGGTATGCAGGGATACCAAGAGGAGAGGGGATGGAATCTGTGTGGCCCCATCCCCACCCTTGTCCTCTCTTTCATTTGGCTGTGCCTAAGTTGTATCCTTTATAATAAAAGTGTAACTGTAAGTATAGAGATTTCAGTGAGTTCTGTGAATCACTCTAGCAAATAATCCAACACGAAGGGTACATGTAGAAATCTCTAAATTTGTAGCCAGGTCAGACAGAAAGTAGAGCTGCTGGGAGATACCACCTGTGGCAGGTGTCCAAAGTAAAGGCTAGGAATCTTGCCCTTGAACTAGTAGGGTATTACACTAACTATGGGTAGTTAGTGTGTTAATTGAATTGAATTGAATTGTAAGCACCCAGTTGTCAGGTAATTGATATAGGAACATAGATACTAACTGTGTAATTTAGGGAAGATTTCTGGTTAGAAGGTAAAGGGTGGTAGTATTCAATTTCCAAAGGATTTCTCCACCACATCTATCCTCCCCCCCAAAAAAGAGAAAGTTCAGGAAACTTTTGTAATTTGATGTTTAAGACAAATTTTCTAAGCAGATTGACAGAGTAGTCAAAAATAAACAATACGAGTGATAAGGTACATTTATTTTCACTTTTAAGAGTTTCTAATAAATTTTCCACAAACTTTTTGAAATTCTTAACTCTCAAATTAAAAGATATATATCAACTTAAGTCAACTAAAAAGAATGATCCAGATGTGCATGATACAGCATACCACAGGGACACTATTAGGAAATCAACACATCTGGGCTCTAAGCCAAAGTATATGATATATCATTAAACATTGTATCAAAAAACATTTTCAATTCTTTTTTACTATCCAGTATATATTCTATAGAGTTTATATTTTAACATAAGGTTTTTAACCATATTGGAGCTAGAATTACTAATTTTAATAACAAATGAATCCAGACAAGTCAAAATTCCTCAAAAGCAAGGTCTGGAATAGTACAAGCATAGATGTACTATGTGTAAATACATGTTACTGTATAAATAAAGATGTACTATACTTACTGAGTTAAAAAAAAGTAGCCAGTCACCCATGACAAGTAACAAAACTAAAAAAACAGAAAATTTTTAGTTTATTCTATTAATAGTGTAAGATAGTGATATTCAACCATTTTCCCTCAATAGAACTCTTTCCAAATGAAATGTTACTTCTTTTAAAATTGCTTATAGTAACAGTGAACTGACAAATAATTCCATGTTTTTGTTTACCTTTTCAATGGTTCTCTTGCTTCCAGAGTTTCCCTCAGTAAATTTCCAATGCTTGGCTAGCCCTAACTTCTGTCTTATGCCACTGCAACTACAAACGGCTAGTATGCACCCTAAGACAAGAAAGCCAAAAACATACAATTCTTACACATTACAGCTGCAGGTTTTAAAGGATAACCTCATCTGACTTCTGCTTCCTTTTGACCATTTTCCACTGCTTCTAAATAGTTGGAGTTTTTCTTTCAATATTTTATCCAGATTTTTATCATTGTTATCGGAAGGATGGTTCATTCAACTACTTTACTGGCATCATTGCATCATTGTTGGATTTAAGAATCTCAAAATTCTATTAATGTGGATTAAAAATTCACAGTCTTGATTTCCATTCCTCCCACCAAATTAAGGCCTTCATCTCATCACAAGAATTTAGAGTACAACCACCTTCCAGTTTTCTCTCCCTGAACCCACACAATACTGGAGAGCACTCTCTCTTGCCTGTGTACTACTTTTATCATTAGAAAGAGTGTTTTCTGTGAAAACCAGGAAACGTGTAATCAGAAACCTCATTTTAACTTTCGACTCCACCACTATCTATGAACCCATAAGCAAATTATAATCTCTGTGACCCTTATTTCTACCATCTGCAAATAAGAATATCATCTCCCTCATTATTTAAGCTTAGGACCAAAATATGATAAGTAATGTTAGCAAGTGTAGACAAGAGTTTGCCACAGATGTTACAGGGCTGTGACATGAGAATAGGAGAATGGTTAAAATCATTACCTAAACAGAACAAACCGAACGGACTGGGAGACTCAGATAATGAGTTCATTCACTGACTCAACAAGCATGTATGAGTCCCAACAACATATCAAGCATTGTACAAAGCAAATTTTTCAGGATGAAAAATAATAATTTTGGGTTCTGAGAATGTAATAATTGAGGGGAAATAGATAATAAGGAAAACATGGCATTTATAAGGCATCACAAATTTGTCTTAATTCACATAATGAAAATAGACCATATTCTAGAAATGTATGATATGATTAGGAGGAGCAAAGAGCAAAACTTCAACCCAGTGTGTACTTAAGGGGTGTATAAAGGAAGAGCAATAACAAAGAAAACCAATATGTAGTCAGAGAGATGACAGAAAGCCATTTAAGTAAACTATCACAAAAGACAAGGGAGAAGTGGCTGCTAAGAAAAAAATACCAAGTGCTGAAAAACGTAGGGTAGGATGAGAAATGAAAAGACACAGATTTAGTAACTGGAACTTAATATTATCTTGGGAATGATATAGAGCATTTTAACAGCTTACCCAATGCCTATTTAGCTATTTTGTAAGAAAAGTGGTTTACTTTCACTTGAGAAAGCAGAACTCTAGTAGAAACAATAGGCAAACTACAGAAGGTGGTTGAATAAGAGTTAAGAAATTGGACACTTAGCATGGACTATAAATCAAATAAGGTTAGTGATAATGAGAAGGACTGTCAAGTAGAAGTAAGGCATTTTTCAAGATTAAGTGTGATAAGACAAACAACCCAGCACAGAGCATAAGGAGGGGGAATACTGGAAATAGCAAAATTCCAGTGAAGGGAAGAAGGATCAGATTAAGAATACAGATGTACTTCAATTGCAGGCTGGATTTCCAATTGGGGCGAGTGCGGGAAGCAACCAATCGATGTGTCTCTCTCACAATGATGTTTCTCTCTCTCTGTCTCTCCCCATCCCTTCCACTCTAAAAATCAATGGGGGAAAATAGACTCGAGTGAGAATTAACAAACAAAACAAAAGAATACAGATGTTCATTTTCTAGAAGAAATATTTTATTCTTTGGATAAAGATAAACTAAAGAAAGAAAAACTATAGCATATAAAATAAAAAAGTAGTAAGAAAAATAGGGCTAGGATCACTTGAGGGCAGTGGAAAGTTTCATATAATATTCAGCATGAATTAAAAAAAAAAAAAAAAAAGGATAAGGCTTACCAGGAAGCACTGATGCTAGCTAAACCATAAGGGTAAATGTGAACCTCTCAGAAGAGTACCGTAAACTGACAAAACTCTAGTACAGTGGCCGGCAAACTGTGGCTCGTGAGCCACATGTGGCTCTTTGGCTCCTGGAGTGTGGCTCTTCCACAAAATACCGACTTCTGCGCATGGGCCACAAAGTTTCAATCGCACTGTACGTGCGCGCCCCCACGTGGTATTTTGTGGAAATTAATAAGAATAACATTTAGGTGGCTACTAGATTGAATGTGGGTCACGCTGGATTTTTTCATTTAAAAAGTGATTTCTGAAAGAAAAGGTTTTTAGGCAAACTTCACTGCATGATGTGGTTGCCACAGTAACTATGCTGGGAGAAAAGGGAGTCAATAGTACTTTTCAATGGTCTTCAGACATTTGTGCAAAAACAGTGTGACATTTAGAATAAATATTAAGTAAATAGTAAAATATCCTTTTGAGGAAGAATAGTTCTATCCATACAAGCCTTACCAATTCTGACCAATAGCTCTAAGGCAGTGAAGGCAAACCTATGACACGAGTGTCAGAGGTGACACGCGAACTCATTTTTTGGTTGATTTTTCTTTCTTAAATGGCATTTAAATATATAAAAATAAATATCAAAAATATAAGTCTTTGTTTTACTAGGGTTGCAAATATCAAAAAATTTCTATATGTGACACGGCACCAGAGTTAAGTTAGGGTTTTTCAAAATGCTGACATGCCGAGCTTAAAAGGTTCGCCATCACTGCTCTAAGGTGTATTATTGACCAGCAGATTAGCAAACTCTAGGATGTGTGCTGGGAAGCTGCTACCTACAAATAGTATAAGGCAGCCCCTATTGACTTTAATGACAAATTATTAGTTTAACTAAAGAGTAAACTTTACCTTTGTAAGGAAAAGGGGGTATCTGCTAATATTAAACCCCCATCTATATATATAAAAGCCTAATATGCAAAGTGTCCCCTCAGGAGTAAGAATCACTTGCTATGACGTGCACTGACCAACAGCGGTGATGCAGAACGAAGGAAGGCCCCGGCCAGCAGCTAGAAGGAAGGCCCCAGCTGGCAGCCAGAAGACCCCGATTGGCCCTGATCGCAGGCCAGGCCTATGGGCCCTACCCATGCATGAATTTTGTGCACCAGACCTCTAGTTTCAAATATAAATACTCAAAGAGAATATCTGCTCAATAATTATGTTAATAAGCATATAGAACAAGAGAAGGGAAAAGGGAAAAAATGTACAAAAACCATTTTGCCTTAATTCAGTCATAAATAGGTTATCAAAATCCTCTTAAACACCACAGTTGGCACATACCATAGGAGGACGTAACTCTCTCAACTAAATATTTTATTTTTTATCACAATGGAAAATTTAACACCATCATGAATGGTATAATATCAGTTTTTATTTCCTTTCCCATTGTAAAATGTCCATGGATAGTATAATACAAACTACAAAACCATCAATGTGAAGAACAATATTACCTATAAAATGGGCACTTAAGTGAATGTTAACCAATGGACACCATGATTTAAAAACAACTAGGAAGAAGATTATCAATAATCTTAGCTCTATAAAATTTCATTAAAATAGATTTTGGTTATTACTAGTTAACACTGAATATTGTTAGACAATACAAAAGATAGAAACAAAAATAAATTTCCCTAATAAAAAATACATTTATTACACTACTAGAGGCCCGGTGTAAAATTTG
>NW_006295491.1:1800935-1804210 GCF_000327345.1 Myotis davidii | reverse complement strand
CTCCCAAACTGCCCTCCCCTGCTGGCCTGGCCACCCCCAACTGACCTCCCGTGCTGGCCTGGTTCCCCCCGCAACTGCCCTCCCCTGCCGTCCATCTTGTGTCCACATGGGGGCGGCCATCTTGTGTGTTGGAGTGATGGTCAATTTGCATTTTACTCGTTTATTAGATAGGATATTACAACACCTTTGCCCTTACATAGAATGCCAATGCTATTAAGAGTGGCCACATTCTACTGTTAATTGCCGTTTCTCTAAAACACTAACTTAAACAAAATTATAGATCAATATATCCTGAAATATGCCTTCAATTGATGAAAGCCATATTATGATAAAAAATAAGAAACTAAAATAGTCCCATAAAATTTTAAAAGCATATACTTAATAAGGCAGAGGAAAATAGACATATTCCAAATGTAGGTTTACAAAACATTGAAATATTATTACCTACAAATAACCTGTACAAGATTAAAATCACTAAGATTCTCAAAATCTATTGTCTCTTCACAGGAAAGATTTAAAAGAATTGTTACTATGCTTAGCCTAAAAAGCAATGGTTTTATTAAAGTACAAAATCAAATACACAGCAAGTACCATGATAAACTAAAGTATTAAATTCATCTCCAGTCCAAAAAAACTAAATATAATTCAAAAGACTAATATCAATAAACATATCATACACAGCTAACGTTTTCATGGTAGCACCTAGGATCAAAACATAATGTTTTTCTTAAAACAATTAGCTGAGGAATCGAAGCACAAATACAAGAATAATTGCTTCCTCTGGGCTTTGGCTGTCAAACACAGGAAATGCCAATGCTTTATAGTCCTGTGATAATTAAAATCTTGTCACAGACCTAGACTACCAACGAATATTTATTTAAAAGTAAATTTACAGTGTGACACCAAAAGTGCAGCAGCAAGAGAAAAAAACAGATAATTTGGATTTCAAAAGACACCAGAAATAAAGTGGGAGAAAGTATTTACAAATTATGTATCTCATAAGGGACTAGTTTTCAGAATATGTAAAGAATGCTTACAATACAACAATAAAAAGTCCAATTTAAAATTGGGCAAAAGATTTAAACAATTACCCTAAAAACATATATAAATGGCTAGTAAACACATGAAATAATGCTCATTAGTCATTATGGAAATGAAAATCAAACCCACAATGAAATACCACTTCACATCTATTAGCATGGTGAAAATCCAAAGAAGACTGACAAAACAATTATCTGTGAGAGTGTGAAGTAACTTGGAATCCTCATACACTGTTGGTAGAATTGTAAAATATTGCAACCATTTATGACAGTTCCTCAGTTACTCTATTACCATGCAAATCCACTCCTATAAGTATACATGTAAAAGAATGAAAACATGCCCACACAAAAAACTTATCCAAAAATGTTTATTGCAGAAGCATTCCTAATAGCCAAAAAGTAGATATAACCCATCAACTGATGAATGGATAGATAAATGTAATATACAAAGGGATATTTTCTGGCCACAAAAATAAATGATACATGCTACAAAATGGATAAACCTTGAAAATACTATGCTAAATGAAAAAAGCCAGATATAAAAGGAAAAATATTGCCTGATTCCAATTAATATGAAATGTCCAGAATAGACAAACCGATACAAACTGAGAATATATTGCCTAGGGTGCTAAGGGCATGGGTTTTAAGAAAAATAGATAGTTATTGCTAAAAGATAAAGGGGTTTGGAGGGATATAAAAGTATCTTAAAATTAGATTGTAATGATTATTGTACAACTCCGAATACACTAAAAATTATTGAATTGTACACTTAGGGATGACTTTTCTGTATATGAACTATATTTCAAGGAAGCAGTCACTAAACATAAATGAATAAATTTGCAATAGGAAATTATATATATATATATATATATAATCCTAATATGCAAATAGACCGAACAGCAGAACAACTGGTCACTATGACATGCACTGACCATCAGGGGCGCACATGGAAGGTGGCTGTGGCGGGAGAGTGGAGGATGAGCAGGTGAGCGGGAGCGCCAGACGAAGGCAGCGCGCCAGTCACTGTCATTGAGGTGAGCCTCTGGTGGTTACTGAAAATTCTTTGCTCCCACGTGCTGCGGTCCTGCCCAATGCTTGCACCTGCTGACAGCACCAGCCCTGCTCGCACCAACTGCCAGCACCAGAGCCATTGCTCACACCTGGCGCCGGCCCCAATCACTGAGCGCCATCAGTGGGTGCGAGCAGTGGCTGCCGGTCCTGATCGCCCCTCAGGGCTTCTCCACCTCCCCCTGCTCCTGAGGGGTGATCGGGGCCGGTAGCCGCCTCTCGCACCCGCTGTTGGTGATGGCCCCACTCACACCCACTGCTGGCACCAGCCCCTCTGTGCCATCAGCGTATGGAAGCGGCGGCAGCAGGAGTGGGGCTGCCGGCAGAAAGGGGCCTGGGGCCGTGGCAGGAGGGGCCAGGAAAGGGCATGGAGGATGGGCCAAGACCTGCCCCTGTGCCCACTGCAGCCTTGCGGCCCACAGTTCCTTTCAAGGTGCACAAATTTGTGCACTGGGCCCTTAGTATGTCATAAACATATATAATGCAAAGATGATTACTTCCCTCAGACTAACTCAAATACATATATCAATGAGGGGGAAAATGTCAATAAATTACTCTTTTCTATTTAATACACCTCCAGATATCAGTTACTACATTTTAAAGTAGTAAAAATTTGTTTAAAAAATTCTTGTAACATCATTTGCTCCTAAAAATATTACATTAATTATACAATAAATAGAGTAGTATAATTGTTGAATATTTAAGCATCAATTATTATTATAGAATTTTAGAAACATAATTTGGTTGAATATTTGTTTCAGACACATTATAAAGAATAATGAAAGAAATTGTTTTTTATTAAATATTTCTTCATGTAGCTAGGAAGTTTCCTTTAGCTAATCAAACAGGTGTATTCATCCTTAAAGATATTTTTACATTAAAACAATCAAAAATTTTTATTACAACATTTGATTAATCAATGCCTCAGTACTTACCCCCCAATGTTTAATAATTTTAACAGCTATCATGATTAACCAAGGCATTGCTATCTACACTAATAAAAGAGAAAAATGGTAACTGGCGTACGACGCTACCCTTTTCATTGGCTAATTAGGGCTATATGCAAATTAACTGCCAACTAAGATGGCAGTTAACTGCCAACAAGATGGCGGTTAGTTTGCATATGTAGGCACAATGCAGGGAGGCGAAAGGGAAAGCAGGAAGAAG
>NW_006295491.1:1791351-1800199 GCF_000327345.1 Myotis davidii | reverse complement strand
GTATATACTAGGGGCTCAGTGCATGAAATTCGTGCATGGGGGGAGGGGTGTCCCTCAGCCTGGCCTGTACCCTCTCACAGGCCCAGATTGTGATAGGGATGTCCGACTGCCGGTTTAGGACATCCCCTGGGGGCTCCCAGTATGTGAGGGGGGCAGGCTGGGCTGAGGGACACACTCCCCCCCCCCACACACACACACACCCAGTGCACGAATTTCGTGCACCGGGCCCCTAGTATCTATATAAATACTATATAGTTGAAGTAAACATATTGAGATTAAATCTCCTATGCTTACTCAAATATAAAAAGGTTAAAACCTTATCTAATAAAATCATAAGTTTTTTAAATTCTTAACTATAGATACCTAACAAATTTTTAATATTATAATGTTATCAAAAAGAAACTGGACTAGCCCAGATAGGGCCTGACCAGAGTACTGGTCTTCATGTTGTCTTACTGTGATGAAAAGACTTAATGTAAAGAAGACTCAAGTAATGGATGGCTAAAGAAGAAATCTGTACTAGTATCAACAGTTAATAGGAAACTGTTACAAAAATCTTGGCAGGAAAGGTCCTGTTTCATTCACATTTCTTTCTCTGAATTCCTTTAATACTTAGCTTGCACATTAAAAGAATTTTCTGAACACAATGTGTAGAAAGAGTTAAAAGGAGAGCAGAACAAATATAAATAGAAGAAATTCCAGTATCAGGTAACAACTTAAAAATATAAATTATAACTGCTATTTACAGTGGCTGTTGTAAATCTCATTAATGTTACATACATGTAAACTTAAGTAGCATGCACTATTTAATATAAAAAGTATGTACTTACCAAATATTTAAATAGCCTTTTAAAAATCCCACTGATGGTTTAGACTCCCTAAATAAGAAATAAGAAAAATTATTAAGATATTGGCAGAATTTACTAGATTACAAAAAGAGTGAGCTCTATAATAAATCAGATTTTTAAAATTACAGGCCAACCATGCTAATAACAATGTCTTAGAGAAGCATCCATATTAAATTCTTCTTGGCCATCAGTATACAATGTTATCCTCTATATTCTGGTTATCTAGTTACCATCTAACTAGCATCTATAGAGTTAAAGTAGTGCCAATCAATGCCTTGGGAAGATATTTTACAAAGTATTCTTATTTAAAAATTAATTTAAGGAAACACTTTGAAATCCATCCTATGTGAGTACTAAAAAATTAAAAGATTTAATCATATAAAAAGAGATATATAAAATGACAAATTAACTTTACTATTTATAAAAGTTAGCTGTATCTAATAACTTTATTATAAACATAGTATATAGCCTCTCGGTCAAGTATCAAGTCAAAATAACCTTCAAAATAACCGTCAAAATAAACTTCAAGTTCAAAAATTCAAGAATAAAAGCACTAAATATTATAGAGCTCTTATTCTTTGTCAGGCACATTGCTCAGGCCTTGAAAAATATCTATACACATTTTTTTAAAACACTTCATTTACTCCCCATTTTATAGGCAAAAAGCCAAACCTTATAAAGATTAAGTCATCTGCTTACATATAGCAGCTGCCTTTGACTGAACAACCTCATGTCTTTAAGGCACCATACTATGACTCCTCAAAAACAAAATAAGTAAAACAGAACATGACATAGTAAGAGGTAAAACTGATTACCTCTTTTGAAGTCAGAAAAAAACAGATGTTTTTAGAGTTCTTTTTTTAAAAAATATATTTTATTGATTTTTTACAGAGAGGAAGGGAGAGAAATAGAGTTAGAAACATCGATGAGAGAGAAACATTGATCAGCTGCCTCCTTCACACCCCCTACTGGGGATGTGCTTGCAACCAAGGTACATGCCCTTGACTGGAATCAAACCTGGGACTCTTCAGTCCACAGGCCGAGGCTCTATCCACTGAGCCAAACCGGTTAGGGCTTCAGAGTCCTTTTCAAGAATCTTCAGAATAAAAAATCATCTATCTTAACTAGCATAAAATGTTACCTATATTCAAAATAACAGTGCCATATATAAAAATAAAAAGGTTTTCTTATGAGTAAACCATACCAATAAGATTTTCTATCACTACCACTGCTAAAACCAAAATTGATCAAATGAAAGACATCCATATCCACAAACCAGGGAAAAGGGGGGAAGAAAAAGTATATCAGAGACCTAAACAATAGTTTAAAACAATACAAGTTTCTATAGGATGACAGAAAAATCTCATCATGACTTTGAGGTTAGCACAGGTTTTTTAAGACAGAAAGATCAAAACAAAAAAAAAACTGGACGTCATTAGCATTAAAAGTTGTTCTTAAAAAAGTGAAAATGAAAGCTACAGAGTAGGAAAAAATATCAATGCACATGTTCAACAAAGAACTCATATACAAAATATTTTTTTAAACAAGCTTACATTACACCATGATAAAGACAACCCAATTTTTAAGATAGGCTAAAGACCAAACAAAAATTCACAAAAGATAACTTCAAAACCCAATAAACATATTGACAAGGTGCTCAATGTCACTAATCATTAGGAAAATAAAAAAAAACCACAATTAGATACTGTTAACTACCAAAATGACTACTTTTTACCTAAAAATATAACAGTATACCAAGTATGAGAATGTGCAGCAGCTGGCATTCTCATGCACTGCAGGTAGAAGTGTAAATTGGTATAACCAGTATAGAAAACTATTTTAAGTATCTACTAATGGTGAAAATACATATAACCAATGACTAAGTCATACTATTCCCAGGTATACAATCAATAGTTATCCTATATAATAAAAGCCCAATATGCAAATCAACCGAACAGCGGAATGACCAGTGAACGACTGGTGGCTATGAAGTGCACCAACCACCAGGGGGCAGATGCTCAACACAGGCGCTGCCCCCAGCCCACAGGCCCTAGGCCAGCCAAGGCGGTGCCAGTGCCTCTCTCCCCCCACCCCCATCACCCCTCTGGTCGCCCACAGGAGGCGACTGGCGGCAGCGGCAGGGCCAGTGAGTGGATAGCACCAGGCCAGCCAAGGCAAGTGCCAGCGGGGGCCCCAAAGATTGGCCCTGATTGCCAGCCAGGCCTAGGGACCCTACCCATGCACGAATTTCATGCACTGGGCCTCTAGTGTGTATATATGTGCTCAAAACGATATATACAAGATTTAGTATAGCGGCATTATTAAGGGGCCCAAAACTGAATATAATCCAAATGTCCATCAGCAGTAGAAGGAAGAAATAAACTAGTATATTCATACAATGGACTCCTAAACCTCAGTGAAAATGATGCCACACACAAAATAGGCTACATCTCCCAAACATAATACTGTGTGAAATAAGCCTGGGGGGTGGGGGAACACACGGGGAGATGCATTCATATCAAAATATAAGCCAAACTAATCTCTGATCGCAAAGTCAGAATAACAATTACCTTGGGGGTGAAGGGATTATTTGACTGGCACAGGGAGGTTTCAGAAAAGTTGATATGTTGATCTAGCGCCTGTAATTAAAATGTGTGTTCACTTTGTAAAAGTTCATTAATATAGAAAAGTTTATCAACAGTTTTCTGTATGTTAATTTTACTTCAATTATTTCAAAATTTTTATTTTAAAAAAGTTTAATAAAATTTTAAGATGAAAAATTATGTTATGTGCCATTGAGTCAGTTCCGGCTCCTGAAACCCTATGAATGAGTGATGTCAACAATGTCCTGTCCGCAAAAGCCCTGCTCAGTTCCTGCAGACTCACGCCTATGACTTCTTTTATGGAGTCAATCCAGATGAAAAAGTACTTCTTAGTACTATAACCTCAAGTCATCATCCTAATGATACAAAGGTCACTAATTTGAAAATCTGAATTTCTTAATAGTGTATTTTAATTTATTACTGCTGACTGTATAAAGGTAAATTAAATATGTATGGTCATTTTGTATTAAAAGTTTAAGAATAATTTCAATGTTAACATAAATTTTACCATCAAGAGATTTCCTATGATTTTCTTTAATAGCAGGAAAAGTTTTGCATGAAATCTTGCAAATTCCTGTTCTACATAAGCTCAAGTTAGGTTTACAACTGTGTAATTTCATTCACATATTAAAAGTATTAATAGCTAACTCAGAAATTGATTTCAAAAGCAATCAGGTGGCCAAGTTAGGCATTCAGAAAAACTTTAAGGCAAATTACTTGGCCCTGTTGCTTAGAAAATCTTAAGACTTTTTAAAACCAATAACCTTTTTTTCAGTAGATAAAGGCTTTAATTTATTTTTTTTAATTTATATTTATTGTTGAAAGTATTACAGATGTCCCCTTTGTTTTTTTGTTATTTCCCCCCCCATTGGTCCCCTCCTCCCGGCAGCACCCGCCCCTCCCAAGCCTTCACAACAGTATTGTCTGTGTCCATGGGCTATGCACACATGCATATAAATTCCCCTAATCTCTCCCCCTGCACTCCCCTCACCCCAATAACCTTTTGAAGAAAAACCTGGCAAATAAATATTCTTATATACCTAAAAAATGTCTAGGTTAATATTTACAATGGTACCTTCTTTATTCAAAATATAAATATCTATATGTCCTTTTGTCCCATATTATGTTATATTTACCTAAAAATTATTTTTTTAACCAACTTATTTTTCCATTCTCTAAATTAAATAACACATTATTGGGTAAGATTTGAAAACTTTTATCCTAATGGAAAACTGCCTCATTACAACCTATTTGTCTTGAGCTGTGAGACATTTTTGTTATATGAGCCTTTAAGACACAGGTCAGAGGAACAGGATAGCACAGGCCCCAAAAAGCCAGTTCCCTGAACAATTCCCAGACCTAAATATCCTTTGGACAAACTTTACTTTAAACAACTCATCAAAATCTCACAATAACTTTCCTCAGTCTTGGGTTGTTTTATCTCTAAGATCCTGGCCTGTTACAGATCTCTCTAAACCTTCAATTGGCCAGGAACTGCTGTCAGGTTTCTACTTGAAGGCAGCCAACCATTGGGTTGTAATTCTGATACATAAGGTGCACAAGCAACGCTTTCACAAAACAGACATTTTTAATCAGTCAAACCACCCCACCCAGCCCCTGGTCCCCAAGCCAAACAGAAGCCTGCTTCTTCTAATTCCAATAATTATCTTTCTAAATGGCATATTTTCACCAAGAATGCTTACTTACAATGCTCACTTTGGACAACTTGTGATATGAATACAATTGTTAATTTGAGAGGCACCTTAAAACAAAAAGGGGACTGCCCCTTATCTTCCTAAAAGAGAAAGATCAACTTGGTAAACCTGAGAGACCTCCTCAGAGATCAAATATCTCAGCAAGACCACACAGACAAATACTAGGAGTAGGACCAGGATCATCTAGTTAGGGTCCAGTATGAAGCTTAGAGCCAGCAGATCCTACCCTAAATCTATAGAGTCTACAAAACTAGACACAGGTTTATTAAGACAATTACCTAACTTTATAATTTCTAGTAATACTTAAGATCCCAGAGAGGAAGATAAGGATGAACAGTCCTTCCCCAAATCAAAAAATGAACAATAAATTCAGCAACTGCACACTGTTCATTCAAGCAACAAATGTAAGAAAGATTGTTTGTGAATTATAACCATTATTTAAAAATCTAGCATCTTAAAAGAGTACTAATGATATACTTTCCTAGGATACTGCTATTTTGTTGTTGTTTTCTAAATCCTAAAATCTTACATAACCCCTGAGATTATACTATTCAATTGTGGAAGTGAAAAGTTAAAACTAGGCTGGTAAAGAATATTGAAAAAAGCAGTCTCAGCTAGTCAAAAGTCATAAGTAGTTACATAGATGTCAATAATACAACATAATTCAACAAAGATCTTGAATTATCTGAAACAAAGCATTAGAAACCATCTCTCAAATTCCCCATCATCCATTCGACTTGACCAGATTACAGTCTCTCACAAATCAATCCAATGCAAAGGGAGAGTTTATCTCCACCTTATACAGAACTCAATCCCATCGTACGTTTCAAATGTCTTCAAAAAAACCTCGTACCATAATAATTTTTAAAAGATGTAAATTTTTACCTTAAAAATCTCATGTTGCATTTCTATTTCCTTAACAAAGAAGGCACAGCATTCAGTATTTATATTCTCAAGCATCTTGCCTAATGCTACAAAGTGCAAAGGAATGCTTATACAATACTTCCAACAATTTGAAAGGAATCCCTCAATGTTTTGATGACATTCTCATAGACACTACCAACAAAGGTGAAAAGTAAATTCATAGTACTTTTAAAATACCTGATTGTCCCAGTTGTTAAAACACTGCAAATGTAAGTTTCAATACAACTTCATGCATTTTTATAATCCTTTTCACTATACAATTAAACCTTTATAAAGTTATACTCTCAACGTTTTCTTCAACATTTCCACAAACCTAAAAGTATTTCTAAATTTCTCACAGTTCTTGTCAATTGCCAATTTTACAATGAACTTCTTATGATGCCTAGGCCTTATGTATCTTTCACTACCATGTTCATATCCCTTATGTCAATGTAAGCCCCAATTATCATTTTATTGCAGTGACATACAACCACTGTGAAAATACTGATTCCCTTCCAAAAAATAAACTTTATCTAGAAATGTAAACTGCTACCCACCTTGATATCTGCAACTGGAAGATTCTGCAATAAATTGAAATTTTATGTTGTCCTAAGATCACACATAATCCCTGAGACTATACTATTCAAACTGAGTTTTAAAAAAAGTAAAGAAAATAATGTTATAATAACTGAGAAGAGTAAACATAATAACTTTTCAATCTATGCTATAAAATGTAATGCATTCTATTCTAAAGAAAAGAAGGCTTCCACAAAATCAAATCCATCAATACGGAAAACAAAAACCCAAAAGGATTTATTTGAAAAAATATAGTTAGTAAAAAGCTTCTATCCAGAACCAAGTGTTCAGAATCCCAATCTCCTTTTCTGTTACCCCACTGACTACAAAGTAATTAGAACTTATGGTTTAATCTTATAAAAAGGTTAAAACATTTTCCCTTTACATTCAAAAACACATTATTCCAACCAACCATATGTTTCAAGTGTACATGAAACATTTGCCAAAATAAGCCTTAATTTAAAAGAATTAAAATAACTAAAATAACATACAATATATAACATAATAGAATTAAGCTAGAAATGAGTAACAGAAAGATACCCCTAAATCCCAACTATGGGAATCCAAGAATACATCTAAATACCCTATGGATCAAAGTAGGCTCAAAAGAAATTAGAAAATATTTTGAACTAAATGAAAATAAAAATACAACATATCAGAAATTAGTGGGATGCAAAATAGTGTTTAGATGGAAATTTTATAGCACTAAATGCCTATATTAAAAATAGGAAAGAAGGAAGTAAGACTTTTAAGAATATCTTTTTATACAATTTTGACTGTTAGGAGTTTTACTATACTAAAAAAGAAATGAAATTAAATCAATGGGGCAGCTAAAATACAAGCAAAAATAAATGAACCTAAGTGTTTATCAAATTGGTGACATAAAAAATATAATTAATTAAAATAACTATGAGCACAGTACTTTTACATATTCTCATTGAGATATATTATGTGGGAAAAATTGCATAGAAATCTTAAAGTTTCGTTACTTATTGTGCTTACTGTTGGCAGTGGCATTCGTGTGGCAATTCCAATATTCTGTCATGTATACTGTAGGACAGAAATGAGTGAACATATATTGACGTTATTCTTAAGCAGGATCCTCACTGTGGGAGAAGAGAGATCCAAATATGGAACAGGAGGAAAGAAAAACCCTGAAAAGAGAAGAACCCGTTGGTACTGGATTGGGATTACAAATATTAGTGTGGGTGGTTTTTTTAAGTATTTCCTTGTTTTGTCCAATGAAAAGAGCCCCTAGAGGAGCAATGACATTCATCCAGTAATACAGAACACATCCTATATGGAGAAATATCTATTTCCTAGTATAGGGTAGAGGATGCATAAGGTAAGAATGGAACATTTGTTGTGTCACGAAGCAAATAAGTACTCTAAAAATTACAGGACATATCAAAAAGACATAACACTGAAACCTCCCTATCGACCCTGCCTTGAGTGTGACAGGGGGCGGTGCCCTTAACTGTTAATAATTTGAGCCTTCAAAAGAAATATAACAATAATGGGTCTTACTCCACTGAATATAAGAATCCATGAGCCCACAATGATAATGAGAAAAGGAGGGGAGAAACTCTTAGAGAAGAATGCCAGTTGATATATGTGTGAAGAATACCAGAACTAGAAAATCATCATTTTGCAAGCATCAGTGTAATCAATGATTCAGACAAAAGTCAACAGTGTTAAAATCATTGGGTGAAAGCCTGTTGAGAAACTATTTATTCAGCCTCAAGGCATGTATTAATTACCAAAGAAAAAAAGATACCTTTACAATGCAGAAATTTGGCAGCACTGGCTAAATCAAATAATCCAGCTTAACATCACAAATAATGGAACCAATAACAATAAAAGCATAATATACTAATTAGACCAGACGTCCTCCTGGACAACCTTCCAGACGAAGCCAAGGTGGGCAGAAGCCAAGCCCCTTGCACTAATTTCGTGCATCAAGCCTCTAGTTAGTAATACAGAGATTAAAATAAGCAAATTTTAAATACTTATATCAACATGGATAAATCTTGAAATGAACATTGAGTGAAAAAAGCAAATTACAAAGGGATGTAAACAATGTAATACTATTTATTTACATCTTAAAAACAAATCAATATTATTTACTCTTTTTATAAATGTGTACATAAAAGTATAAAAACTTAAAGGATACCTTCAGTTTAGTAATTATGTCTTTGAGTTT
>NW_006295491.1:1777613-1791179 GCF_000327345.1 Myotis davidii | reverse complement strand
AGAATTAAAAGTTTATCCATTTTAAAAACTCAGCTTTTTCAATCATTTAGACCTAACTCTACAAAACCATCTTATTAAAGTTATTATTTTATTTCCAATTAATAAGTCTATTTTTAAAACCTACTAGTGTAAAATCAGTACACACACAAAAAAAATTTTAACTCAAATTTTTTAAGTGATTTGATAAGTTAGTTCTTTATCACATTCCCTTTAATGCTTTAATCTATTTGTGAAAACTTTCTATTTTCTGCTTAAGAGAAGGTCAACGGCTTTCACTTCACGACTCTAACATAATCATGAATTGAAATAAGAACTCTTAGCTCTTTGGACTGACAAAGCTACCAGTATGCCTAAGCCAATAAAGCGATTCGTTCATTAACGCTGCTAATAAAGCAACCTTTTGTTAGTCTATGAAACATCAGAAACCTCAGAGACTCTAACTTTGCAATTTTCCCATTTTTGTCATAGGAATTTAAAAGTTCTCTTATGTGCCATCTACTTTAACAAGTAAAACATAATCATTCTAAAAATTTGTCCTTCCACTCTAGGTAATTTAATAGCTTAACACATTAGTTCCAACTTCAGAAAACTGTTCCTAGATGAAACTATTTATATTTTATTTAATTATTCCCTTTTGTTTGTCCATAGAGCCAATCTGTCTGGAAATTTCTGCCAACTTCAAATAAACAACTAAAGGAATAATCCTTACAATATTCTCAAAATGAAAAACAAAAATGTTCACTTACCCAATCAGCATTAATTGATCAACTATAGTAAGCAAGGCATGGAAGATACTATGAAGATTAATACACAGTCCTTGCCCTCAAGCAACTCAATTTAAGAAAAAAGATGGGCATTTTTTAAAAATGACTGTAAGGCAGTTTTTAATAGTGTTTAATAAATATAGTAGCATGATACAATTAATTGAACTGAGACAAGATAAAAAAATCTTCAATGAGGAGATGTTTTTAAGCTAAATAAATGAAAGTATATTTTAGGCTTAGAGAATAGCTTATATATAAAACAAGATAGATAAAACATGGTAAATTCAAAATTTTTAATTAATTTAGTAAAGCTGGAATGTATTGTGCATATAAGAAATTAGTAGAGAATGTCTGTTAGTGCTTAAAGAGCCACATTTGCCCTGCGCTCTAGAATTTGGACTTCATTCCATGCAATGGGTACTCATTAAAAAGTTGTAAGAAAAGGTATGTGGTACTCAGGTCTGGGTTTTTGTGTGTATGTGTATTTTGTTTTGTTTTGTTTTAGAAAAGTCAGTCATGAATGCCCAAAAGCTTCTATTTTCAATAACTTCAGATCCACAAAACAGCTAAGTCACTTGATCAGTCCTGCAGCTTAGGAAATAGGAGAACCAGGACTCAACCCTGGCTTGAGTCTTCCACACTCTTAAATATGCACTCTCCCAAGAAGAGATAACAGTTAAAACAATCATAACAGCCCAGCCAGTGTGGCTCAGTGGTTGAGTGTCGACCTATGAATCAGGAAGTCATGGTTAGATTCCCAGTCAGGGAATATGCCAGGGTTGTGGGCTTGATCTCCAGTAGGGGGCCAGGAGGCAGCCAATCGATGATTCTCTCTCATCATTGATGTTTCACTCTCTCTCCTTTTTTGTCCTTTCCTCTCTCTGAAATAAATAAATATTTTAAAAAAATCATAACAGAAATCTAACTACTTTGTTAAACTGCCCAGGTATTCCATGGATATACAAAATAGCAAAATTCAAAAGCATTCCCTTCCCTTCAACACCTTTAATTTGTATTTGTATTATAGATAATATGTTCAGTGGTGCAATTACAACCAAGCATTTTTAGCAATCTATTATCAGTTCATAACTTCATTTGGAAGTGAGGCATATCGAAGTTTAAAATATACTCTATCAGTATAAAAAATAAGAAAATAGGGAGCCCTTAAAGATCATCATCCCTGATACTAAACATCAAAACTAGTAGGCAAAGGAGAAAGCACTTTAGAGAAGAGAAAAAAAGAGGTATTTAGAGTAATCTTTATAAGTAGGAAAGGGGTCTTTTATTGCATAGCTTCCATGTAAGAAAATAGCAAGAGCCGTAACCAGTTTGGCTCAGTGGATAGAGCGTCGGCCTGCAGACTGAAAGGTCCCAAGTTTGATTCCGGTCAAGGGCATGTACCTTGGTTGTGGGCACATCCCCAGTGAGGGATGTGCAGGAGGCAGCTGATCGATGTTTCTCATCGATGTTTCTAACTCTCTGTCCCTCTCCCTTCCTCTCTGTAAAAAATCAATAAAATATATTTTTTAAAAAATAGAGAAAATTATAAAACTCAAGAGCATTTGTGAACCAAGTGGCAGGCTTTTTGGACATGGTTCAATATCAAAGCACACATTATTATTTCTCCTTTTTTATCAAATGCCAATAAAATAAAAAAGAATTACTACCTATCATTCTCTCACATTCATAACTTTTTATAACATACTGACTAAAGTATGCAATAATAGCTCTTTAATTTTTATCCATATATCTATATATATAAAACCCTACTATGCAAATAGACCAAATGGCCGAGCAACCGAATAACCGAATAACCAGTTGCTATGACATGTGCTGACCACTAGGGTGCACTCATGGAACATGGTGGGCATCAGCAGCAGGAGGCAGAGCGTGGAACTTGGCGGGCATCGGCTATGGTGGGATGGTGGAGCAGGTGAGCGGGGGCACCAGACCAAGGCGGGGCGCCATTCGCTGTCATCAGGGCAAGCCTCTGCTAGTTCCTGACAATTCTTTGCTCCTGCACACCATGGTTCCGCCCGGCACTCACACCTGCTGCCGGTGCCTGGTGCCGACACCAATCACTCAGAGCTATCAGCGGGTGCAAGTGGCAGCTGCCGGATCCAACTGCCCTCAGGCTTCTCCACCTCCCCCTGCTCCTGAGGGGTAATCGGCGCCAGCAGCTGCCTCTCGTACCCGCTGCTGGTGACGTCCCCACCCGCACCCACTGTCAGTGCCAGAGCTGCCACTCACACCTGGTGCTGGCACCAGCCCCAATTGCTCCACGCTGTCAGCAGGTGTGAGCAGGGCCGGCGCCATCAGCATGTGGGAGCGGTAGCGGTAGGACCGAGGCTGCCAGCAGACAGGGAGCTGGAGCCCACAGCAGGAGGGGCCAGGCAGGGGTGCGAAGGATAGGCCAAGACCTGCCTCTGTGGCCACAGCAGCCTCATGGCCTACAGTTCCTTTCAAGGTGCACAAAGTCGTGCACTGGACCCCTAGTATCTTTAATACGAAAGAAAAAACTACAACAGCACAATCATCCAATAGAATTATTATGCTAGTCATTAATAGGGCAAAAATAAATATACTCTGCTCTCTGAAAACTGGAGAGATTGATGTGAACTAATCAAACAAATAGATCACAAATGTGATAAAAGCCATGAATACACATAACAGGAGCATTTAACCTACTGAGTGTTTTGAATGAGGAAAGCCTTTCTTTCAAGGAAGTGACCTTTAGATTGATATTTAGAAAATGTTTAAAAGTTAGGAGGGATTTAGGAGAGTGGCTGATGGGGGAAGGGATCGTGGAATTAAGGTGTGGTTCACAGGGTAGGACAATTATATTGGCAAAGTTTTATTAAGGTGATGGTGAGAACATAGGTGCTATGTATGTGTGTTCATAACATTCGTATTAAAAAAACTTTTTATGTTGAAAATTTCAAACACAAAATAAACAGAATATAATAAACCCATATGTATCCATTACCCAACTTTAGCAATCATCAACATCCTGCTATTCTTGTTTCATCTGAACCCTCCACTCCCTGCCACCCAACTTATTCTCATGTTTTAAGGTAAAATTTACATACACTGACATATACACTCCTTTACCATACTACTCTGACAAGTACACTCCTGTAACCTCTACACTTTTTCACTTCAGGAAATTCCCTTATGCCCCTTCCCAACTGAGCATGAGCACTTCCCATAACTAAAGAACTAGTCCACTGTTCAATATTCTTTTTACCACAGATTAGCTTTGCCTGTTCTAGGACTTAGTATAAATGGAATCAGAGCATACTGTGTCCAGCATCTTTCACTGGGTGAGTTTGTGAGAGCCACCCATGTCACTGGCATGCAAGTTTTTTCCTGTTTATTACTGAGTAGTATGCCACTGTATGAACATATGAAAACTTTTTAACTACTTATCCTATAGATTGATGTTTGGGTCGTTTCCAGTTGTTAGCTACTATGAATAAATCTGCTCTAAACATTATTTTAAAAGGCTTTTTGTAGACATGTTTTCATTTCTCTTAGGAAAATACCCAGGAGAAGAACTAGAACTGCTGGTTGCAAAGGTAGGTATAATGCTTAAATTTATAAGAAACTGCCAAATGGTTTTCCAAAGTGGCTCTACCATTTTATACTCACACCATAGATAAAGGGGGACTACTGTGTACTGCTTTCCACACATGCTGGAACTATCATCAAAGTACTTCTCATTACCTTGGTGAATGAAGTATCTCCTAAACCTCTTTGTGGATAATGGTGGGAATATGGAGAGGTGTGGATGGTCTCATTGAAAAATCCATTCCATCAGTCCTATTTCCCTTAATCTTTTGAGTTCTTCCTCTAACTATACCATGAGTGTGTAAGCCAGTGATGGCGAACCTATGACACGCATGTCAGAGGTGACACACGAACTCATTTTTTTGGTTGATTTTTCTTTGTTAAATGGCATTTAAATATATAAAATAAATATCAAAAATATAAATCTTTGTTTTACTATGGATGCTAAGATCAAAAAATTTCTATATGTGACATGGCACCAGAGTTAAGTTAGGGTTTTTCAAAATGCTGACATGCCGAGCTCAAAAGTTTCGCCATCACTGGTTAGGCATTTAACATCATTTAATATAGATCAATGCTGAAAGCAATCAAGGGAGCAAACAATACAACACACCCTAGCTGCTTGAGCAAGAATACTGAATACAGAATCTCTGGTAATTGCCCCATGCCAGTATACGGAGCCAAATGCAAAAAGCATGTTCCCTTCTCATCATCAGAACCCATTTCTCTACATATTCCTAAGGTTATTACTAAGATGTTAGCAAAAACCTTTTAATGCTGATAGATAATGCTTTTCTTCCTTTTTTGCCTATGCAAAGGCAAAGCATGTTACAATATGACTCCAGTTAGAGTTCTGTAAAGAACAAGGATTATTGAAGGGGGTAGGAGGAAGCTAGCTTCCTTTGAATGGTAACTGTCATAAGCAAGATTGTTATAGGTCTTCAAAGAAGACAACGAAAGACAACTTCTGTCAGCAAGAAACTTCATAGAGTTTGGAGACCTGTAATATGTTTCCATAATGCCCTATATAAAGTAAATTTTTTTAAAAGGTTATTAGCAGCAATAAATATGGCCTATGTCCAATAAGGGGCATCTATTACATTGCTTTCCATCTCAAATTTTCTTAAAATTAAGCAATATAAGATTTTTCTATTATGTATTTAGTATGAACTGTCACAAAGATGAGGCAGCATTATGGTATTCAAATGCAAGAGCAATTAAATTTGAGCCTCTAGAGGGCAGCATTTCTCATTGGATAGACAGGTGAAATGCAGGATAAGAAGTTTCTTTCTGTAAGATGCCTCAGTCCTTAATATATCATTGTGCATTGTGAATCTTTAATAGGTCATTATTATGTATACAATGTTCCTTCAAACTTACTTAACCACAGAGCCTTTTATTCAAGAATCATCTCTAATGACTACTATAGAATGCATTTTGGAAACAATCTAGTGGGCAAAATTTTCTCAAGTTGTACTTCCGTCTTCATGGACTTACTCCTCTAATTTTTAAAACAGGTCTTGAGACATCTCCCTGTACTCACAGATCATGACTAGGAATGAACAAAATCTGGTAAGAGCATTCATCTATTTTATGGAAATCAGAAACATGCAGAACTTATTGCTTGGCTTGCTCAAAAGACAATAGTAGATACAGGGGTTGGCAAAAGTAGGTTTACATTTGTATAGAAAAACTGATCTTGTCACAGTATCAAACAACTGTAAACCTACTTTTTCCACCCCTGTAAATAAAAGAAAAAAGTTTGGTGCTCTAAATAGTTGAGATATGGACTCTCACAACTTAAAAAACCAAAGGAGTTTAAGTATATTTAATAAAACATTTTCCTATTGATCCAAATATTAAATATTTGAACACCATTAACAATCTTTCCACAATTCATGTCAACTGAAAGTCCATTTCTAATCTAAAGGACTGTTGTAAACCTGATAAGAGCTCTACAGATCTCTATAGATAAAACATTCTTAATTTTACTTGTGAGAAGGGATTTAAACAAAATTACACACACCTTTTTTTTTTTGGTCTTTCACCAACATGATAAAAAGTTTTTAGAATGTAAACATTTTTCCACTCTTCAAGTATTCTAATAACAGGGGTGGGGGCGGGGAATCAAGCCACAGTTTCAAATAAAATGTGTGTGGCCAAATGCTTTTCTAATTACCAAATATCATTTTACCCATAAACAACATGTCAAACATTTCCTATTTATTTATTTATTTATTTATTTATTTGTTATTCATTTCCTTGTTAATGCTTCAGGACTATAAGGCATGCTACAAAGAAAATAAGCAGCTTTTTCCAGGGTTCTTGATTCAAGTCTTCTTGGGACTCTGCCTGTGAAATTAGCATTAACAAAAAATATTATAATCCCTAGTCCCCAGTCTCCAAAATACTTTAAGAAAATATATAACCAACTCTCAAAGTTTTAATTTCCAGTCCTGGAAGTACAGTATACTAGTGTAACCAACCAATACATTAGCCATTAGCTGCATGTGAACCCTTGAAATGTGACCAGTGTTAATAAGGAATTGAATTTTTATTTAATTATAATTAATTTTATCTAAATATAAAAACTGAAGCAGTGTAAAATGGCCTTCTGCTAAAGATAATTTTATTGTTTTGGTGAGTCTACATTTCATTGTAACCACTGCACTGCACACTAAACTGTACATGTAGAAATATAGTGACTCATTTCTAGTATTACACAGAAATAAAACTGATCTAGTCAGTATCAATTAACTATTCGGCTGAAATTTTTTTTCTACACACTAATGCAATAGCAGTGCAATATATTTACTTAATTTTTTTGGCAAATAAGTTGCAGTGATGCCTATGTAAATTAAAATTGGTAACTAAATAGAGATACTTTTTCACTTTAATTTTAGTTGCTTTTTAAATTTTAATATTTTGAATATAATTAAGTTACTTTCTTTTTAACTCTAAAAACAAATGGACAAAGGAAGTGGTAGACAAATTTTTAAAATTAAAATAAAGGTATTCTATCTATGCAGCATCAAGTGGAGATTTGGAAACTACTAGCACTATGACCAGAACAGTGAAGTGAGATTGAAAGATATTTTACTATTAATGACAATTACAATTAGCTGTGGCAGAGCAAAATACAAAAGATGTTTCTTACGTAAAAAGTTTTTTCATTATAAAGGATAGAATTGTGCAAACTGGCTATAAAAATGACATAAAACAGTTGATAAAATTTAGAGTTGCTTTTCAACTTATACAATGTCCTTTGGAATTTGATGTTAATAAATAAATTTGCTTAATTTGAGTAGCGTAGTTTTGAAATTAACAAACTTTTACTTCAGAGTCTAATACATTCTACTAAAAAAGCATGAATTAGTTTTATCCATTTGGGTGCAAATATTGAAAGAAAGTTATTTTTGGTATTTAATTCGAATATTAAAAATCATAAGAATGTTGGAAACAACTTAGGTATGTGAATCTATATTTCCAACCATAAACTATGAAATCTAAATGAAGATCAAGTATTTCTGATGAAAATTTAGTGACCAAATTGAGATGTAAAATACCAGGTTTCCAAGAATTAGTACCCCAAAAAAAGTAAAATATCTCAATTATTTTTATATTGATTATCAGTTAGAATGATATGTTTTGGATAGATCAGGTTAAGTAAAATATATTCAAATTAATTTAACCATGTTTTGCTATTTTAATGAAGCTACTGGAAATTTTTTAATTAATACAGTATGTGGCTCAAATTACATTTCTGTCACACAGTGCTATTCTGGACAAGATTAAGGATGAACATAATTAAGTTTATCCTTATGAGCAGAGCACATTCTTTAGAACACTGTTATCAACTACTAAAATATCACCTTGAAAGTTCACATTATGATTGCCCATCACATTACATGCACAACACACAGGGAATGCGCCTCAGCAGCAGAATATAAATTTGCCCAAGGAAGATTCAATGATATACTACATTTTGCAGCATTTGTGCTACAATACCTTAGTCTTAAAAAAAAAAAAAAACTAAAACAGGATGAAACCATCCTCTAGGAAACTACTTGTAGAATATTATCAGCCGGAAATTATCTATATATATAAAAGCCCAGCGACAGGAATGGCAGGACGACCAGAATGACCGGTGGCTATGATGTGCACTGTGGCAGCCAACCAGCTGACCCAGGCCCTGATTGCTACCCGCCCCCCTGACGCCAGCCTGGCCCCCAAATGGCCTGCAACACCCCAATCGGGGGCAGGGCAGCTGGCCAACCGCCTGCAGTCCCCCCCCCCAAAAGGCCCCGCCCGATGGGCCCCCAGTGGGGTGAGTTGGCCGGACCCCACCCATGCATGAATTCATGCACCGGGCCTCTAGTATAAAGATAAGGAGAGTGGTAAAATAGGGTGCTTATTAAGAGTAAAGATGCAAACCACATGAAAATAAAAGAAATAGTGATACTATAATAGCTAAACACTCCAATTTTTTGGTAACAGGAATAGCCATCTCATTTCCTATACTTAATTCCTAAGGACATCATAATGTTGGACTCACACAAAAACGAGAATGGCAAAGCAAAACTATAGCACTTTTTCTTAAGTTAGTGAACTGCAATTTTTCAGAAAACAGAAACAAGTCTCATGCATCCTCACGCTTTCCACAGAAGCCAAGAGAGTATCCATCACGTGATACTAAATTTATTTCTTTAGAATTTACTAAGTGCAGTATGTTTAAAGCTTAAAGTGACTTATAATTTTGGTTTTATTAAGACCAAAGAGTAAAAATAGCACTTAAAGTGCCTAAAGAGTTTTTTTAAGTAAATAAATGCATGAGAAATATATATTCTAAACACCATGATACATAAGGATAGACATATACACCAGTGGAACAGTACTGAAAGTCCAGACATTACACCATACATCTATAGCCAATTAGGCACCAAGTCCAATGAACAAAAAATCGTTTTCAACAAAGTGCTGGGACAACTGCATTTTCACATACAAAGGGAGGAATAAACACCATATACAAAAGTAAACTCAAACTAGACCAATGAACTAAATACAAGCTAAAATCACAAGCTTCTTCCAGAGAAACACAGGGGTAAATCTTCATGATCTTAGATTGCCATGACCATGGCAATGGTTTTACAGATGATACCAAAGTATGAGCAGTCAAAGAAAAAATAGGTAAATTGGACTTTATCAAAATTAAAAACATTTGTACATAAAGAGACATTACCAAGAAATTAAGACAACCTACCAAATGGATGAAAATATTTATAAACCATATATCTGATAAGGGATGAATATTCAGAATATAGAAGAAATTCCTACCATATAAGAACAAAAAGACAAACCCAGTTTAAAAATAGGCAAAGGACTGGATAGACATTTCTCCAAAGAAAATATATAAATGGTCAATAAGCACATACAAAAAATGCCTAACATCATTAGTTATTAGAAAAACATAAAGCTTCCTAAAGTACTAATGCAGAAAAAAAGTCTGGAAATCTATTATTTCTCTCCAAAAAGAAGTTGGCATGAGTCCTCTTCCCTTTTGCTCATAAAGTGCAATCTACATATAAAAAAACCCTAATATGAAAATAGACCAAAAGGCGGAACAACCAAACAGCCGGTCACTATGATGTGCATTGACCACCAGGGGGCGTGCACAGAACATGGCAGGCAGGCATTGGGCGTGGAGGGATGGTGGAGCAGGTGAGCAGGGGCACCAGATCAAGGTAGGGCGCCAGTCACTGTCATCGGGGTGAGCCTCTGGTGGTTACTTAAAATTCTTTGCTCCGGTGCGCCGCAGTCCCGCCGGGTGCTTGCACCTGCTGTCGGCCGCTTGTACTCGCTGCCAGCGCCGGAGCCACTGCTCACACCCGCTGCCAGCGCCCAGTGCTGGTCCTGATAGCTTGGCGCCATCAATGGGTACAATCGACAGCTGCCGGCCCCAATTGCCCCTGATGGCTTCTCCATCTCCCCCTGCTCTTGAGGGGCGATCGGGGCCGGGGCGCCAGTCACTGTCATCGGGGTGGTGCTGGCCCTGCTCTCACCCACTGCTGGCGCTGGTCCCAATCGTTCCACGCTGTCAGTGGGTGGGAGCAGCAGCAGTGGGAGCAGGATTGCCGGCAGAGAGGGAACCGACGGCCACGGTGGGAGGGGCAAGGTGGGGGCACAGAAGGTGACTCAAGACCCGCCCCTGTGCCCACTGCGGCCTTGTGGCCCACAGTTCCTTTCAAGATGCATGAATCTGTGTACTGGGCCCCTAGTATGAATATAACAGAAAGGACGGGAGCTTATTTAAAATCAGAAAAATCTGGATTAGCATCCTGATCCCTGCACTGGTGGCATGATCATGGGCAATTACTCAAATTTTCTGGTCCTCCACTTTTTTTTATCTATAAACAAAGTCCAAAATATCCATAGCTTCATTTTTCCTGTTTATATTTCCTTATTTCTTTTTTTATGTCTACCAGTATAGGTAATCAAATTTCAAGTAGATACAGCTTTTGACCCAGTAATTTCACTTTGGAGAAAGTATCATTCAGAAAATAAATAAGAAAGTTCTCAATGTACCATTATTATGAAAATATCAAGATATATTGTGAAATAAAAAAAATCTGTATACTATGTTCTCTTTTTTATAAAATGGAAGAGAATACCACTAAACATTTCTGTGAGGGTGTGAGGGTGTGTGAGTATGCATGCACACATAAAAACATTCTGGAAATATTTTTAAGTACTCTATATGTTAAAATATTTCACCTTTATTATTTCAGACATGTTAAAAGGAGAAAAGGACTGACTCTACCTGGATAATAAGAAAAATAAAACTGAAGCCCCAGAATAAACAAACTGCTAATAGTGTTAACCAGAAAATGAATGATATGAATGAGTTACATGTATCAAATGTTGATTCAAATGAGGTGTTTTTTCATATTATATGAAAATGAATAGATCTGTTTGACACAATGAATAAATCCAGAAAAAACAATCCTCTTTGTTCTACTTAGTGTTTCTCAGTACTCTGTTCTAATACTTGCCTTTCTAAGTCTCCCGAATATGTACATATACATATACAATATTTATACACATTCATTCATTCCTTGGTTTGTCAATGTAGATCTTCATTCTTAAAATTTTAGATCATTTTAAAATGAATTGAATTGACATATGTATCTATATTGTCTACATAATCTATCATTCATATGTAGCACTTATTTTAGAAACACTAAGAAACACCACAATGGAAAAGAAGAGTGAAAAGAAAAGTAGCTTGAGGTCACACTTTGTAAAACTTTTAATGCAAACTAAGTATTTTCTATTATGCTGTATGAGCAATAAATAGCCACTGAACATTTGAACAAGAATGTGAAGAAACAATGTTCTTGGAGAATAAATGTGATCTCAAAAGCTGGGGATTATTCATACTAGCCAAAAATTGGAAGCAACCCAAATGTCCATCAAGTGATGAATAGATAAACAAAATGTGGTATCTTCATACAATGGAATACTATTCAGCCATAAAAAAGAATGCAGTACTGGTACATGGCATAACACAGAAGAACCTTGAAAACACTATGCTGAGTGAAATAAGCTAAACACAAAAGGCCATATATGGCATGATTCTATCTACATACAATGTCCAAAATAGGCAAATCTATAAAAACGGAATAGATTGGTGCTTGCCTGAGAACTGGGGGGAGGAGAAATGGGGACTGCTAATGGAAATAGGGTTTCTTTTCAAGGCGATGAAAATGCTAAAGAATTAGGTAGCAGTGATGCTTGCAAAATTTTGTCAATATACTAAAACCCACTAAATTGTATACTTCAAAGGGGTAAATTTTCTGGTATGTAAAGTTATATCTCAATAACAAAGAAAGCTGAGGGAATGTGTAAAAGACTGCAGTCGGGAAAAATAGAGAGCAACTATATGGTTTAGCAATGAGTACATAAAAGCCATCAGGGCTTCTATTGTTAATCCAGGGAGCACCACTCGGGGTATTGTGCTCCAGAAAGCACCCCTCACAGATAATCTGTAGACTGGATATAGCCTGGGAAATAGAAATAATTAAATGTAAGCAAAGGAGCAAAAGGACTATCAATAAAAGTTAATGTGACTGAATATAAAGAGGAAGGAATAAAGAACAAAAAAAAGAAATCTATTTTTTCTTTGCTTGAAAATGAAACATTCACAAAGAGGAAATTCAACTAAAGTTAACATTTGTTATCTTGAGATTGAGGAAACAAGGTCAATTTGTAGTCTCTTATCCAGAGTTTTTGAAATCTTCAACAATGACATTACTTATATAATGAGGGAAATGTATAAAAATGTATTTAACTTTATAAACAAAAAACTTTGTATAACAACCATAAAAATCATTCTGAAACACTAACACCCCAACCCAGTGGTTGGCTAACCGCAGCTCGCGAGCCACATGTGGCTCTTTGGCCCCTTGAGTGTGGCTCTTCCACAAAATACCACATGTGGGCGCACACATACAGTGCGATGAAACTCCGTGGCCCATGCGCAGGAGTCGGTTTTTGGCCTGGGTGAGTCTATTTTGAAGAAGTGGTGTTAGAAATGGGGGGTGTCAGTGGGGCGACAGGAGATGCGGCACAGGTGGCCACGGGATACGCAGCATGGAAGAGGTACATTGTTTTGAGGTACGTTCACTGAGGTCGACCCCTTCCAACTCTTCCATCCACACTCGTCTATCTGAAACAAGTATACAAGACCAGTGTGGATGGGAGAGTTGGAGGGGTCGACCTCAGCGAACGTACCTCAATTAGACTGAGGACGTTTTTAGCAAAGGCCAGCTTAGGAGTACCCTAATTAAGTTAATAACAATGTACCTACCTATACAGTTTAAGTTTAAAAAATTTGGCTCTCAAAAGAAATTTCAATCGTTGTACTGTTGATATTTGGCTCTGTTGACTAATGAGTTTGCCAACCACTGCCCTAACCTATTGGAGAGTTAAACATTATTCAAGCCAATTTCCTGAAGAGTTCATATATTACTGTCTCTAATTTTTTAAAAACTTCATAATCTACATCTGCACTGCCCAATGTGGCAGCCACTAGCTAGTGAACACTTGAAATATGGCTAAATCCCCATTAAGATGTGCTATTAAGTATAAAGTATGAATCAGACATCAAAGTTAGTGCTAAAATCAGAATCTAAAATCTTCAATAAGTTTTCATAGCTTTCATATTGATTTCCTG
>NW_006295491.1:1759687-1777597 GCF_000327345.1 Myotis davidii | reverse complement strand
TCTAGTTTGGATATGTATTGTTTAAAAAATATACTATTAAAATGGTCACCTGTTTCTTTTTCGTTTTTTCAATGTAGCAACAAAATCACTTAAATTTAGTTATCTGGCTTGCATTACACTTCTACTGGACAATGCCATCCAAGATGGCAGCTAAATGAGCTTTTGAAAGCTTCACTTGAGTCCTCCCATGGTCCCTTTTCCTCATGCTCCAGGAAGACTCTTCCCAGAGTGTTTCCCCCACTAGAAAACACTGTACACACCAAGCAGCATGAAACAAGCAATAAACATAGGAAATGACTAGAAGGGAAATCTTTTATGTTTCCTAAAATTCAAATTGTACTACGAATCTTATTAAGAAAACCTGAGATGATTACAATTTGAGATTGTCTTGGGGGTTATGACTATCTTATAACAGGTGAAAAGCCTCAGATAGTAACAATGTAAAATTTTTTAGGAGCTTGGAATTGTAGTTGAAAATTATTTCTGTTTATGGCCCTACAAAGACAGTAAGTAGAAAAGTGGACGAGGAAACTGGCAAGAACATACAAGGGTTAGGAGAGCCAACTTTGAATCTTCTGGGGGGAAAAAATGTATAAACAAAGTAGAGGCCAAGAACATCCCAAAATTGTGCTTAGAAAGCTTCACGAAGAATCATTTACCCGCCATGGAAGGAATAAATCTAAGACTGAAGAAAGAAAGGAATGTTTTCTAGGGATGATTAAAATCCCTAATTGACCACCTTTAAATCAGGAAGATTATTGTAGGCCTGACCTACAGAGGTCAGTTCTTAAAGAAGGCAGAGGTTCCAAGGGAGATTCTCCTACTCTCCTGGAAGAACAAACCACCATGTTGGTGTGCCCACAGAGAGGATAAAACGTTAAGAACCCAACAGTGGGGCCTTTCGGAGAGTGGTCCCTGACTGGCAGCCAGCAAGAAAATCAAGGGCACTGTTCCCACAACATAGGAACTGAAGTCTGCAAACCATCAGTGCGCCTGAAGAAGACCCTGAGCTTCATTCAGATGAGATGGCTGACACCTTGATATTTCAGCCTGGTAAACCAGAGGACAGGACCCAAAAACTGTGTGATAAGCTGCTAAAATTGTGGCAACTTGCAATGCAGCAATAGAAAACTAATACAGATGACTTCTTAGGTTTGAGGAAACATGGTTTACATTATTTCTCTAAAAGGCTACTAATCTTTTATCATCAAAACAATTTCTAATACTTCAAGTTACTATGAGTGATATGATTCAATTTCACAAGTCAGCAGGATTAAGGTAACACTACTCTCAAAACTTTAAAGGTAAAAACAACAAAAACTTTATACCATCTAAGAATTTATTTCCTCCAACTGGACATGCAAACAATACTTTCATCTTAGTATATTTGTTTCTGCTTTTCAAAACCAGTGACATATTTAGAGATCTAGCATGTCATATAATTTTAGGCAAACATCTGTTTTCTAAGAACCTCAGGGAACTCAGCTATTAAAAAGGGGGAAATAATAGAAATCTCAATAAAATCTGGAGTCTAATTAAGAGGAAAAAATACATACATACATAAATACATAAATGGATAATAATGTGTGCTCTGCCCATCTTACAGCATATAATAAATGCCATTAAAATAGCAGCACTCTTACAGATCTTATTGTGTGCCAGGCACTGTTCTACAAATAACAAAAAAAGTATTAATTTACAGATGAAAAATATAGTATAGAATAGTGATTAAGGCCCCATGTTCTAGAAACAGACTGCCCAGATAAAGTCCCAGTTCCACTAATAACTAAAAGTGAGATCTTGAGCACATTTAACTTCTCTCTGCCACATTTTCAACCCTAAAATAGGAACATTAAAAATACTTACCTCAGAAGGCTAACATGAAGATTGAGTGAGTTAATACCTAGAGAGGACACGGATGAGTGCTGGTACCTATTAAGCACTCAAATTAAGCACTAATATTCACTTCTAGGAAAAGCAACCTGTGGTAGATAATGTAAAAGAACACTAACAAGCCTAAAACCTAGAATCCTAAACTCTTGAGATGATTATCTAATTCCATGCACCAACCCCCAATTTCTAAATTCTTATTTACCAGAATTTAATTCATCTTAGACCTTTTAAATCTTCAACAGAATATCATTCAGCACACTGCTCTTAGTGTTTACATAAAACTTCTGATAAAATTTTACAAAAGCAAAAATTAAAATTCAGGAAATGGAAAATATCAAATGTATATAACTGGGTACAAATACAGTATTTAAAATGCAACCAAGAGTAAAAAGAAAATCTTTTAGGGAAACATGGTTAAAGGCCAATATCCAGGTTAAGCTCTTTTTAAGGCATTAAAATAACACCATAAAAACTATTTTAATCTTATAATGAACAAATAAAAATCATACTGCCCAGATGTCAAAACTATATTCCCACTATATTTATTAAATGTAAAACATGTATAAATAAACTAACTGAATAAGAAATAGACCTGTATGAAGTATGGAAAAGAAGAAAAAGAATTTTTTTAAGTGACAAACACAATCTCAGCAAACAAGGCTAGTTTAAGAAATCACAAAAGGAAATACTCCACAAATAACCCATTGACTTAAATAATTTATAGCTTAGAGACTAACAAATTTTCTGCTATATCTTCCAAGCAAGCCAAATCATAGGTTTTAAAATCCTAAATAATATATTTCAGAGGTTCATCCCCTAACAAGAATCTCTCTCAAAAAATTTAACTACAAAACACATTTTACACATAGAAAAAGAATTATAAATACCATCTTGCTCCACAATCTTTTACACAGATTCTGCCTAGACAAATTTCTTCTACTGCTAAAAACGTATCTGGGACACCTATCCTGATGGTGATACCAAGAGCAAGACTAAATTTAATAAAAAATGCAGGTTTAGTGCAAGTCAATTAAAATTACAGACTTAAATTTCACAATTACTTTGTATAAGGACATAAACCTGGGAATTGCTTCTCTATGAGTCTGTTAATCTTTTTCCTTCTAACATCTGTATAGAAAGAAATGCTATCATTTCCCCCTCCTATCTTATCTAATAAAAGAGTAATATGCAAATTGACCATCACTCCAACACAAGATAGCCGCCCCCATGTGGACACAAGATGGCTGGCAAGGGAGGGCAGATGGGAGGGACCAGGCCTGAAAAGTAGGGCAGTTGGGAGGGACCCAGGCCTGCAGAGGAGGGCAGTTGGAACAGTGGGGGCGAGATCAGGCTGGGAGGGGAGGACAGTTGGAGGTGACCAGGCCTGCAGGGTAGGATAGTTGGGGGCAATCAGGACCACAGAGGAGGACAGTTGGGGGTGACCAGACCAGCAGGAGAGGGCAGTTGGGAGCAACCAGGCCTGCAGAGGAGGGCAGTTGGGAGGTACCAGGCCTGCATGGAAAGGCAGTTAGGGGCAACCAGGCCTCCAGGGGAGGCAGTTGGGAGTAACCAGGACTGTAGGGGAGGGCAGTTAGGGGAAACCAGGCCTGCAGGGGAGGGCAGTTGGGGGTGACCAGGTCTGTAGGGGAGGACAGTTTGGGGCAACCAGGCCGGTAAGGGAGGGCCATTAGGGGCAATCAGGTTGGCAGGGGAGCAGTTAGTCGTCGATCAGGCTGGCAGGGGAGTGATTTAGGGAGTGATCAGGCTGGCAGGTAGAAGCTGCCCCCTAGTGGTCAGTGTGCTCCCACAGGAGGAGCACCACTCAGCCAGAAGCTGGGCTCACAGCTGGCGAACGCAGCAGCGGTGGTGGGAGCCTCTCCCACCTCCACAGCAGCGCTAAGGATCCCACTCCCCGGGGAGTGGGCATAAGCCAGCAGGTGGACATCCCCCAAAGAGTCCTGGACTGCGAGAGGGCACAGGCCAGGCTGAGGCACCCCCCCACGCCCCCTCCCCACCAAATGCATGAATTTCGTGCACCAGGCTTCTAGTCTCAGTATAACCAATGACTTCCCATTTTCAATACAAAACTCCTTCACTGAAACTTAAGAGAAAGTATGCATGGTGATTAAAAGCATAGATGACAGAGTCAGATAGATCTGGATTTTAATCCCAGTTCTGTGAGTTCAAATTCCTATCTATATTATGTTCTTGGAAAATTCTCTGAATCTGTTTATTCTGCCATAATACAGGCATTAGTAACTGTTTCATAGGGACTGCTGTGAAGAATAAAATGATGCATATAAAAAAACCTTAGCACAGTGTCTGACATAAAGTAAATACTCCATAGTGGTAATGTTAATTAAAACAATAAATATCAAATTATTAATTTATCAAATTACTAAATCAATATTCTTATCCTCTAGATCAGCCGTGGGCAAACTATGGCCCACGGGCTGGATCCGGCCCGTTTGAAATGAATAAAATTAAAAAAAGAAAAGACCGTACCCTTTCATGTAATGATGCTTACTTTGAATTTATATTAGTTCACACAAACACTCCATCCATGCTTTTGTTCCGGCCCTCCAGTCCAGTTTAAGAACCCATTGTGGCCCTCGAGTCAAAAAGTTTGCCCACCCCAGAGCTAGACCTAAGGACCCTACCTGTGTACGAATTTCGTGCACAGAACCTCTAGTTCTTTATAAATAACTGGGGGAACCCTGGCCAATGTGGCTAAGTTGGTGGAGCATCTTTCTGTACAGCAAAAGGTTACGGATTTGATTCCTGGTCTGGGCACATACCTTAGGTTGCAGGTTCAATTTCCAGTTGGAGCATGTAAGGGAAGCAGATGATTCTCTCTCTCTCTCTCTCTCTCTCTCTCTCTCTCTCTCTCTCTCTCTCTCTGTGTGTGTGTGTGTGTGTGTGTGTGTGTCTCAAATCAATGCATGTCCTCAGATAAGGATTCTTTTCAAAATTAAAAAAAATAATAACTGGGGCAGGTAAAAATCAATCATCATCAAAAGAAAAAGAGACTTTTCCTGGTAGGCACCTTCCTGGCCTCCAATTGCCCCCTCTCTCTTCCATGCTTCAATAGCATCAGTCATTATCCATACTTGAGAGTAAATATATACTCACTTTATTTGGACCCAAATGTACACAATTTTACTTACTGATAACTCATCCAAGATGTAAGACTAATACTAAACATTCATCTTTCAACAAGCCCAATACTACAATGGGCCCATAGGTGAAAAAGAAATCAACCAGAAGCATTTTCATAAAAAGTCCTTGTTGGATCAAAAGTCTCATTACTGAATCAAGAAAAAGGTTTATCAAATGCATCAGGTGTACCAAATATCTATACCGTTTTACTTCTAGGATATGCTTTCTAGGAATGCAGAAGAAAAAAGTTCACATGGATTCTCTTTCAACTATTGGGACTGGTTTCTAATTCATTCAATAAATAATTGTTGAACACCAATGGACAGAGTACACTAAGCACTTGGAAACAAAGGTGACAAGATAATATCCTCCTCACCCTGGGTAGAGTGAGCTACCCTGGCTGGGTAGCTCAGTTGGTTAGAGTGGTGCCCCAATACTCCCAAGGCTTTGGGTTCCATTTCTTGTCAGAGCTCATACCAATCAATGTATAAATAAGTGGAACAATAAATTGACGTTTCTCTCTCCCCCACCCCTCTCTTTAAAAATCAATTTAAAAAAAAAAGATAATATCCTCCTCTTATAGAGCCTTTTAAAAAACCTTCCCAGTTAGTCTTTCTCTTCCTTTAATTTTTTAACATACTATATGTCTACTATGTAGCAGGAAATGTTAGGCACTTGGAGGGTGGAGATATTAACTGAAAAGATAAATAAGACATAACTCATATCTTTGAAGAAACAACAGATCAGTAGAAGAGAAAAATACAAATAATTATATTAAGTTCTATAAAAGCCACATAGATACTACGGGTAACCAAAAGAAAATACAACTTACTCTATTTATATAAATCAGGACAGTCTTCTCAAAGGAGGTGGTATTTAAGTAGGGTCTTTAAAAATAAATATTTCAAAAGTGAAAGGAAAAAAAAATACTCCAGGCAGAGGAAATAATGAGATACAGAGACAAATTATACATGAATGTGTATATATGAATACACACAAATATACATTAAAATATATACATGCTGTATATAAATGGATATACAATGTTTAGATACAAGTGAAGGCATCTGAACTAAACAATACAGAAAATAATGTGATTATGAAGACCTGGGGAGGGGAAGTAAGGGGGAGTCAATGTGGGGTGGGGGATGGAAAGAACATCTGTAATACTTTCAATAATAAAGATAAATTTTTAAAAAAGAAAATAATGTGATTGACTATTTTCCCAGTTCTCCCAAAGATAATATACAACTAATAGCATTTAATTTTATCCTGTGCAGGGAGATAGTGCAGGGAGGTTTGAATGGTAGACAGAATCCTGGACTAGAAAGGCTCTCCCTTAAGTGTCAATTCAGATAGGAATACTAGTGCAACGGATGGAAGCAACAAAATCAATTTAGAAGCTCCTAAAATGGGCAGGAACTGGAAAGAGTTCCATTTTAAACAGAGAGAAAAAGAGGGGTGGGGGGGAAAGGCCTAAGTTAAACAGCATTCAACTCAGTGAGTGATAAAATATAAAGGGCATGAGGGAAATAAGACGCGATCTAAGCTTTCTCTCAATAGATCATTCCATCAACCTTGATGCTTGTTTTTTTCCATTAGGGTATACAGTGGGGCCTTGACTTACGAGTTTAATTTGTTCCATGACTGAGCTCATAACTCAAATTGCTCATATGTCAAATCGAGAAGTGAACGAGTGAGACACGTGATGCTGGGCTGATGTGGTGTTCACTGTGATATTCACTGCGCCAACCAGCGGTGGGGTATCTGAAGCTGGCTCGTAACCCGAATTTTAGCTCGCAACGCAAAGCAAAAAATCCGCCAAGAGATGGCTCGTATCTCGAAAAACTTGTTAGTCGGGACACTAGTAAGTCAAGGCCCCACTGTATTTGACTTTACGAATATCTACCCTTTGGCACTCATATCTCTTGAGCCCCCTACCCTTGATATACTTTTACATAAACAGTTTGCCACTGTAAAAAAAAAATATCCAGGAAAATCCACCTGGAAACCTTTCCTAGTTTCTAAGTAAATATAAGCACTCTTAAATTACGTTTGGAGTAACTGATATAACTTTTTATAAAAATCATGAAAGTAATTAATCTCCCTTTATGTGTCCTTTAGAATTAATATTAACTGAGGCTTATTCCATGTCTATGACTTATTTTTATCAATAATACAGAATTTAACTAGCATAAGTTCTTACACAATGAAAATATTCAAATAAGCAACTGAGAGCAGAGTTTCCCAACCCTGATACTGACATTTGGAACCAGATAATCCTTTGTTGCAGGTGCTGTCCTGTACATCACTTTGACCTGGCCTCTGTCCCTCGGATACTAGTAGCAAAACACACCTCCTCCAAGTTATGATCCTCAAAAACATCTCCCTCTGGATATCGCCAGATGTTCCCTGGAGCCATTAATTGACAGTCACTGTCCTATGCTTATTTATTATTTCACTGAACCTAACAACAAAGTATCCATAGGTAGCTGTTCTCCCCATCTTACAAACTAAGAAAGTGAGGCCAAAAGAGATAAACTTGCCAACAGTCACACAACCAATAAGTGTGGCAGTCTGTATTTGAACCCACACAATGGTGGCTTGAGTCCCTGCTCTAATCACTATTATGCCATCTCTTATTAACGCCTCAGCCTTTACCGTCTGATAATTGGAAAGTAGCATTTTGAATCTTATCTATAAAATAAAAACTAAAATTATTCACACACAAATGGAAGTTAAAAGGCTCCCAAACTCAATTCAGAATAAATTAACAAGTATTTTTTAAGAGCTGGAGTGGTCCAAAGAAAAGGGAACTACCATTTATTAAGGATCTGGCTCAGGGCCTTTCCACACATCATCTCTCTGAAATCTTCCGACCTCCCTGTGAGGAGGGTTTCATCTTTTTTTTCAAGTGAGAAAGATAAGGCTGAGAATAGAAAAGTGGTCCCTGACCTAAAAGGGCTTACAATTTCATTGAAGAGACCAAAATAAATAAATACGGATTTAAAAAACAACAACAGAATAAGCAAGTTAAGTACTTCATTTAATAATACACAGGACATGCAAAATAGAAAACAAATGAGGGGAAAGTATACAGTTAGTCAGGGAATACCTCTTAAAAGAGGTTTCTAGTATCCCCTCTCTTAAGAAATGCCATGGATGAGCAAAAGGTGATAAGCTGGGGAGAAGCTGCACTTCTGTAAACTATGTAAAATAGAGGTCTGGGGGCTGAAAGGAAAGTTTTGTGGTTTAAGTAGTAAGTCAAGGAAATGATGAGGAGAATAAGGCTGCCTTAAAATTAAGGTCAATCTGTAGATGGAGACAAAGAAACTGGCTCTATGATTTCAGGGTGCCGGTGCTGCTGAATAAAGGCGGTTGTATCCTAGTGATATATTCAGAAGCAAAGACCACAAATGCCCTCAGCATTTTAAAAAGCCAGCAACCTAATGGAAATAACAGTAATTTAATATTGTAACAGCTAACACTTATTGAGCACTAATTCTCAGCTAGCCTCTGTGATGCATTATCTCACTCTATCCTATTAACAACCCTATGAGAAAGGTAGGTACTAACTATTCTTATCATCCCAGTTTTACAGGAAACACACATAGAATAAACAACTTGACCAACGTCGCAAAGCAGCACAGCTAGAACCTGGATCTATCAACCCCAAAGCTTTCCTCTCAACAACTATCTCACATATATCGAATTACAAACATCTCTCTTAGGCAAAGCTTGAGAAATATGACCAATAAGGAGACAAGAAACTCCAATGTAGTTAAAAACCCTTTGTGGATCCCTTCTCCTAGCAGGTATTGTGGAAATTTTCCCACACACTGACTATCCCATACAGATTAAGATTGGTTTAAAGAATCCAGATGTTGAAAAGCTAAGAACTAAAGCCCATCATTTAATCAACATTTCAAAGGGTGGTAGATAACAAGTGGTAACACCCCACATCCACAACCCAAAGCAATAACAGGGTGTGACCTCTGACTAAGTAAGACTGACCTCAAAACTTCCTGAACCACTCTCCCTTGTATTTGCCTCTTCCCTCCCTTCTTTGCTGTGTGTCTCTCCCCTCCTCTGTCCACCTATCTCTCCTACTAAATGGCCCGTACAAAAAATCAGAAATGTTGTGTTTCCTGCTCTAAATTTCTAATCTAGTAAGTTAAAATTTGAATATTTTTCTAATGAAAAAATTCTACTTGTGTAATACTCAATAGAAAAATGGTTCCCCATTCATTATAGCAGCATTCCAAAGTTTCTATTACCAAATTCACAGTAGTCAATTTAGAACCACCAATCATGCAAAAGAAAACTAATGACCCACATACTTATCGAACCTTCTGGTATTATTGCCTACATAACAAATAAGCAGGAAGAAATTGAACTCACTAGAGAAACTATGCTCTTCTCCCATCTATCCAGTAAACTATTCATTATAAAATGCTTTTTTAAAAATTTCTAAAATGGAAAGAAGCATAACTCCAATCAATACCAACAAAGAAAAATACTTAAAATACTGATTTTTTAAAAAATAGGATATATATTAAATTAACCACTTAACCAGAGACCCACTAGTATTTAAACCAATCTAATTTCTGTATTTACACCAAAATCTAAAGCAAACTTGCCTTAAAAGAAGAAGTTAGAGAATGAGGACAAGAGCTGGCAAGAAAATCAGTGCTAAAAAATATATCTCAATCTTGCCTTTCTGCCTTTGGATTGTTTTCATACACATATCTTAAATATACAGTTCTATTAAATAAACAGACTATGAAGGCATAGCCAAATAGTTCTCAAAATAGAATACTTTCCAAATACAAAAACAACCCAGAAGCATTTATTTCTTTCATTGACCAATAGGACACTGTTTACACCAACCTTGAAGAAATGTTATTTCTGAAACTAATCTTCTATTTAATAAATACTATGGATGAAAGGGGAATATCAAACAATAACACTACTAACACTATCTCTCTAATCATTTTCGGAAAGGGGGAAAACTAAAATTTAATTAAAATAGAATTACCTAAATAAAATTCCTTCTATCTTAATTTGAAATGAGATGTAATAATACAGATAAAACCTATTAAACTTCTCCATAATTTCTTTACAGCTTTTTATTCCCAACAGTTAAGGAGATGGACAGTTAAGAGACTAGATAACTGACACTTCTAAATTGACAATTTAAACAATAGCCACTTTCAGAGATAATCAACAAATTATTTTTAAAAGTTCTGTCTTATCTAAACACTATCGAGGTCTTTGGAAATGAATTCTAATTCCTGTTGTGTTCAAATCAGTGGTTCTGCCATTTCTCTAGTCTTTTTTTTTAAATTAATGTTAATGAATCATACATACATTAATTCAGATGTGTTTGAACACACTGCAGAATTACTTTAGTATTATTTGTCAAACTCAAGGGCTGAATTTAAACGTTGGGCAACATAAAACCTGACTTTAGCCTTCTGTCTATGTCACACTTCAAAGATCTTTAACTTAACAAGTTAACAGTGATCAGTGGCATTGCTATATGCCAGGCACTGGACTACTATTAAGAGCTTTGCATACGTTTTATCCCATCTCATTTCATCCTAACAACTTTGTGAAGGACATGGTTTCCCCCCATCAACAGGTGATAAAGCTAGTATTAAGATAAATAGCTTGTCCAAAGCCATGAAGCTAAGAAATGAACTGTCTAACAAATGAGTCTTCTGCCTTCGTAGTATGACTATATTTTATTAGGTAAATGAGAAATGAACTAGCAGCATGTTGCTGGTTCCCAGGTATGCACAACATTTTAAACCATTAGATAGTTATAAATTATTATTATTAGTGAAGCAACTTCTTTTAGATCTAGAGAATGTCATGCAAAGGCCTATTATTTATTGCCCCTTACACTGCCCTAAAAAACATACCATCCTAAAAGTCTAAGATAAAATACATTCTTCCAAAATCAAACCAGCAATTTGCCATAAGATTTGACATTTGGCATTAACATACAGATGCTCCTTGACTAATGATCAGGTTATGTCCCAATAAACCCGTCATAAGTCGAAAACTCATTTACTATACCTAACCTACCAAACATTGTAGCTTAGCCTAGACCAGTGATGGCAAACCTATGACACGCGTGTCAGAGGTGACACGCGAACTCATTTTTTTGGTTGATTTTTCTTTGTTAAATGGCATTTAAATATATAAAATAAATATCAAAAATATAAATCTTTGTTTTACTATGGTTGCAAATATCAAAAAATTTCTATATGTGACCCGGCACCAGAGTTAAGTTAGGGTTTTTCAAAATGCTGACACGCCGAGCTCAAAAGGTTTGCCATCACTGGCCTAGACTACCTTAAACATGCTCAGAGCACTTAAATTAGCCTACAGTGTGGCAAAATCATCTTGCTGCTGCTGTCCAGCACCATAAGAGAATACCATACCCAACTTATTGCTAGCCTGGAAATATATCAAAATTCAAAATTGGAAAACTGACCAATATTGGATATATATCGTTTTCACAGGTGAAAAGTCTAAGACAAACCATCGTAAGTCAGAGACTGTCTGTATATTGATGGGTTCATTCAAGATGCTGTGTGATGAATAAACCAAAAGAAAACAGTATCTTGAATCCAATGGTGAGCCTCTCAGAGGAAAGGCTAAGCAACATTAAAAATATTTTGTGCTATGTTTTAATATTTCCTAAATTCCAAAGCAATCATGCAGAAAGGAGCACGTGGAACAATACACCAGGTACATGCACACAGAGGCACACTCACAACATGCTACCTCCTTCCGAAATCCACCCAGGTTTCCAGTAGCTATCTTTCAGCTGGAAAGAAAGGGCAGAAGAGACACAGCATAGCAACAGAAAAGCACAATACTTGACTGATCCACAAGCTTTCCCTTAGATGATGGGGAAAAAGACAAAAAAGATAAGATACTCAAGCAATAAGGCCTCTTGTGCATTCTTGTTTATTATCTTTCCGCTTCCTGCATTGCAGCTACAACACAAATGTAGGCTCTCATACTTGCTTGTATTAGCTTGCTGTTTTAGAGAAATCAAGTGTTACTCAAAATTTTGAAATACAGTACAAAAAAGGTTTAACAGCACGAGTTCATAGTTTGAAATACCTTTAGTCATCTGTTTGCAATGACAATTCAGCTACACTTAAAAATAATAATACACCACTCTTTTCCCTTGTCCACAGCAAGTGTCACAATATAGAATATTTCTATTCAGAATATTTGCAGATATGAGATGAACACCTGGCATCTCTTAAATTGCACCCATCCTTAAACTTGAGAAAATGATAAAAATTATTTGAAAAGGCAAAAATTTAATTGAAGATTTTTTTTTAAAGAATAAGAAAAGACTCCTCTCCTAATAAATAGAAAAGCAACTTTACAGTGACCCTCTAAAAGGTATACTAAAATTGTCAGATTATATAAACTCCTTTAAGGAAGAGGAACTGAAATACCAATTACATGTGCACATAAAGTAAAAGCAGGTTTGAAACTAACTAAAAACTGATCACTACTGCCAGAGCAACACCCTTCTCTGCCATAAACAGGAGAATCCTGAGATGAATAAGATTTATGAAATCAGAACAAAATATACCATCATCCAATGCAAGTATTTGTTGACGTGTGAAACAAATGCTTTCATATTAGCTACAATGTAAAATTACACAGAATGACTTGTCCTTTCTAAACAACACATTTGAGACAGACTAACCTTAGTAATCAACCCACGGGACACGTTTACTCTTAAGGATACAGCAAAGGTTTTTTAAGTATACTTTTACATAATTTAAATGATTTGTTAAGATATACTACTTGAAATTAACAAAACAAAAATTGTGGGAGCCAATAATTGTACACACTGAATTGGTCACTACAAGAGATTAAGACTTTAAGAGACAAGACTCTCACCTTAATGTTCTTATAATTTGATTCATTAATCTGATTCAAGCCAACCTTAAACACTTCTAATTTTATATCTAAAGTAAATGCTTCATAATTTATTTTCACAACCTAAATTATATCCACAAGTCCCTTCAACTTTTGGCTTGGATACACAGCCAATATATCACTATATGCCAATTATGGTATCCTATATAATAAAAGCCTAATATGCTAAGTGTCCGGTCATCGAGTCATCCATTCAACCAATCAAAGTACAATATGCTAATGATATGCTAAGGCTACTCAACTGCTCACTATGATGTGCACTGACCACCAGGGGGCAGGTGCTCCGACCGGTAGGTTAGCTTGCTGCTGGGGTCTGGCCGATAGGGACTGAGCGAGACAGGCCGGACATGCCCTGGAGCCTTCCCGTAGTCCATCCCCAGCTGGCCAACCTCCCACATCCCTCCCGGCCCCAATTGTGCACCGGTAGGGTCCCTCGGCCTGGCCTGCACCCTCTCACAACCCAGGACCCCTCGGGGGATGACTGAGAGCCGGTTTCAGGCTAACCCTGCAGACCCCACTGGTGCACGAATTCATGCACTGGGCCTCTGGTCTGTTAATAAGAAACACAAGTAGTCCCTACTTTTTGCTGCATCCCTTTACAGATGGCATTGCCACTGCTCCTTAATCCATAGTTTTCATCACTATCTTGTACAATAGACGCTATGCTTTATGCAGAATCATATTAAGACAGCCCTTGAGGAACACATTTCATTTAGAAAACAGACCACCTAAAATAACTGTACATCAGATTCATAATGGATGAAGCTCATACTGTATTGTTGGTGGACTTGGCAGATGCTTACGTCAGGGGTCCATAAACTACATGCCCAACCCAACCTACCTCCTGTTTTTATGTATAAGGTTTTACTGGAACACAGCCCCACTCATTCACTTACATATTGTCGTTGGCTGCTTTCACACTACAAGAACTGAATTACTAAGACAGAGACCATGTGGTCCATAAAATCTAAAATATTAACTAACCCTTTACAAAGAAAAAATTGTCAACCCCTCCTCTATGCAATGAGATAGCAGAGGAAACGTAAGACTTTTCCCAGAACCATCTCCAAAGTACATGAATTGGGCTGGCTCTTTAATCTTCCCATATCAATCCCAAAGCACAGCACATGAAGTTATGACTCCCTACAACCAGAGTCCTACCTTTCCCTCTGTCTGTACTAGTAAATCATGTACAGTTGCCCTTTACGTTCATCAAAACAAGGTATTACCCACATAAACACATGTTGTGGAAAGTAGGGGTGAAGAGAGCAGGCATCCATGTGGCATACATTCCAGTCCCTGTACCCTCATCCTGGAATCAGCCAAGATTTAAACTTCTTGTCTAAATATCTCTTCCCCAGAGAGTTCTGCCATTGCAATGATCACTCTTAAGAAGAGGCCAAAGAAGCTACCAGGAAGGTGGAAAATTCAAACTCAGCAATGCAAAAGTGGGGATATATGTATTCCCTGCCTCACAAGCCTTAATCCTTATTCTAGTCAACACTAAAAGCTAGACACACTAGCTGCAGGTTTCACAAGGAGAAAAAAAATACAAGGACAGTCTTTCAGTTTCTCATGCCTCAAAGATGTCTGGATGTTTTTAAGTGCTAAGTTGTTTTGTGTTTCTTTTTTAATAAAAGGGTTTTCCAAAAAAGAATTTCAGCACTTCTGTGCCAGCACAGGGATATCCCCTCCATTGTGCAGGACACAAAGACACACACAACTTCAAGCAAGGGAAGCAGCCTTCTCTGCCAGCTATTTTTAGCCCGTTCGTCAAGTTAGAGGCCAAATTTAGGATAATAATGCTGGGCAAACTATAAAAACATGAATACAGTGAGAGAAATCTGTCCTTTCAGGTATAAGTTCCTTAACAGTGAAATCCTATATATTCTTTGAACTTAACCTCAGGGGACTTATATACTCTACAAGTTTGTCATAGCTATTTCAAAAATACAGAATCATATGCTTTAAGACTAACTACTGGCCATATTTAAAGACTGTTTCTTTTCAACTTCAACTCTTATCCACTTTTAAAACATTTATTTTAAGGAGAGTTCATCCATTCACTATATCTTTGCTAACTTTAATGATTTTCCTTCCCTCCACCCCAAGGAAAAATATCCAGTTTTCATTCTCTATCAGCACTCTCGAGAAACCTTAATACTTTAAAAATGACTCCCAGCTCTACATTTTGAGCATATCACTCATTATTTTATTGTCTTGAGCTTGCATTAGAATCCAATGTTTGTTTACCCTGAAATTTAAGGTAAAAAAAAAAATACAATGCCCCATTTCTGAATTATGTCTTACAAGAAATCGCTCATTAGCACCATACTAAAATACTGGAAGGACCTTCTTTTTCACTCCTCCGTCTGTATAGCTCTTCAGTGACCATAGTTTTAAAATGTTGGTTCCCTAGAAAAAGGTATAATGCCTCTTGGCCTAAAATACAGTTTCTCCTCATCTAAAACTGTCTCAGGAACATTGTTCTCAATTGCTTCTTTGATCTGTAAACATGTATTTACACAAATATAGACTGATCCTAAGCCTATTCAACAACTTCCCTCTGTATTCCTATCTAAATTTCTAATTACATTTGTCCCTCACACCCTCCAATTCCAAAAGTCTGAAACACTTTTCTTCCCTCAAAAATATCTTCACAGATTTGGTTCGGACATTCCAATTAGTCCGCCATCGTTCAACACTATCATTTCCCTAATGAAAAATGTGCAAATACATTTATATCTATGAGGTACCAAACAAGTAACTGACATATAGTGGTAGTAGATAAATAGTGGTCCATTCCCACTTTCCTACAGTCTTGTGCAATTTGTGATTCACTGCCTTTGCCATCTATAAATAAAAGCATCTCAAAGGTAGGGATCCCAAATATTTTGTTCCTTTGATACCCAAATATGCAACAAAACATTACCATAGTCAAGCAATAAAAAGTCTTAAGGTAAGTAAACAACTTTGATGGAGTACAATCTATACTTAAACTATAGTTTGTTGGTTTGTCCTCCCTTCCTCCCTATGAAAGATTATACTTTTCTTCTTCTGTAAAACATGAGATATGTGAATTCCTCCAGGTCACAAAATAAGATAACAGAACCAGAGACATTTGTTTCTGATTTTACATCTAACATTATATCCACTACTCATGTCAGTACCCATTTAAAATAGATAGAGCTCTAGGCGGTTTGGCTCAGTGGCTAGAGAGGACAGAAGGGATTCTGGTCAAGGTTATGTACCTCAGTTGCAGGCTCCTTCTTGGCCCAGGCCCTGGTCGGGACTGGTGCAGGAGGCAACCAATCAAGTGTTCCTCTCACATCGATATTTCTCTCTGTCTTTCCCTCTCTCTTTCGCTCTCCCCAAAAAATCAATGGAAAAATATCTTCAGGTAAGGATTAAAAAAAATAAATAAAAGTAAAATAGATAAAATTTAAGGTTCCTCATAAAAAATAACAAGAACAAGGCATATATAAAAAAAAAGGTGGAGAAGTTCCAGAAGAGAGCAAAATGATCAAAGGAATTGAAGAAATTAGTCTACGACATACAAAGGGTCAGGAAAGATAATGGTAAAGAGAAACACTCAAAATCTGTAAAACCAGAAAAAGAATAGCTCCAGCCTATAATAGCATTTCTCAAAACACAAACTCTGCATGTGTCCTGGTGCATCAAAGAAACAGGTTTGGGATAAATGAATGAATTGTTACATAATTTAGGAGCTAATAAACTTGTAGAACTCATTACTTCAAAAGACAAAAAGTATAGGATGGAAACATTGTTTGAGAAAGTATCAAATTTAATCCAGATCCTGAAGGAGAAGTTACCATAGCTAACCTCAGACTTACATTCGTTCCCACAAAGCTTCTCTCAGCAGTGGCTTCAGAGAAAGCAAGAACACACAGTTGTCTGCAGGGACCACACTTCTCGGTGTAGTACTCCCGGTGTTCTATTATACAAAATTCTATCCCATGCTGAAGCCCTCAGGTCTGTATAAATTACTTTCCTGCACCTTAGTTTGGAACTCTGGGAAGATACCTAACATACAAGTCGAAGATTTTATAGACTTCACCTCGAAAATAATGGAGGGGGGGGGGATCCTCCTTCAAAATATTAAATATCAAAAGTTTCTCATTAAATAGAAAAATAAAGAAACTCAAACAAGCAAAAGTCACTCTGCCAAATAAGAGTGCTGACAGGTAGGGCATATGCTACTCGCCCCCTCCCGCCCCCAAAAAAGCATTTGAGTAAGGAATAAAACTTTTAAAAACTGATTCAACTCCCGAATGCTCTCCCCAAATTAACTTGTGATTGATAAAAACTCACAATTTCCCGGGTAACTGAAATCTGCTACAGTGTCCTCCTGATACACAGGAATTGGAACCAGGAATTGATACACAGGAAATGAGAGGGTAAAAACTCCTGTACCGACAGGTACTGAAATGAAAAATCTCTTCAAGGAAGAGTGCAAAAAGGGGGGGGAGGGGATTTTACTTTCAGGGGCTCACGGGTCAGAGATGCCCCCTTGAGAACCCAAATAAGAGTTGCCCGGAAACAGAAACTGCAGCGCCGGTCTTCGCACCTGGTGCACCAGGAAAAGGTGCGTTACAGAGATGCCCTTTGTATACACGTTCGCCCCGGCGCCCTCGGTTTCCTTTGGTCAATTACGGGCCAGAAAGGAGCAAGTGTCCCCTCTGGGGACAGGCAGAACTCCTCGAGGAGACGCCTGGGAGCTTGCGTGTGGCACGGACAGGAGCTGAAAGGTGAACCTGACCCCTTCTCCTGCCGGTGGCATAAGGCACCCCCTTCTCACCCGTGCACCCCCAACACGCCGGGCGACCATCGGCCAAACCCCCGGGGGTCGCGCCG
>NW_006295491.1:1748624-1759061 GCF_000327345.1 Myotis davidii | reverse complement strand
CTCTCACCGGGGAGCTGCTGCCCGGCCCCGGCCCGAGGTAGCCTCCGTCCTGCCTCCCGGCCGCCGGGTCCGGATCGGGCTCGGGCTCCGCCGGCGTGTGCAGCCGCGGCTGCCGACCGGGAAGGTGAAGGGGGAGCGGGGCAGTGGCCTCGGATCCCGCTGGCCCAGGTGAGGGCGGAGGTCGCGGCGGCAGCCAGCGCACGGGGGCGGGGTCTCCGATGCTCGCAGGTCTCACGCTCGCGGCGGCAGCGGCGCCCGGAGCCCAGCTCACTGTCTCGCTCGCTCTGTGCGGGGCTCTCGCCTCACTCCAGAGAGAGGGGCGGGAGGGGAGCGGCGCGCGCCGATGACGTTAGTCGCCTAGCAACCGCTCTCCGCCCCTCCCCTCCGCTCTCCGCAAGAGGCTTCCTCCGCCGGTCCGGGGTCCCCTTCCCCGCCGCGCCGAGCCGCCCCGCCCCGGCGATGCCGGCGCGCTCGGATGACGCTCGGAAGGAAGAGGAAGTCGGGACTGGGGTGCGGGTGGGTGCGCCTCGGGCCGCTGGGCTTGTCGCCGCCGCCGCCGCCTCTGCGGCCGCGTCAGAACTGGAGGGAGGAAGGGGAGGAGCCGAGTGGAGCCCGAGCGGCCGCCCGATCTCACCCCGACCCGAGGGCGGCGGAGAGGGCTGGCTCTCTAGTGGTTTCCTACGGGGCAGGTGGTGACTGCTCCTTGGGGAGCCCGGAGGAGGGAGGCCCGCTGAAGGTGAGGCCTCGGGCCCCAAACAGGCCTTGGAGGAGCTGTCCCACTGCCCGATCCGCGCGCTGCACCTGTTCCAGGGAGCGAGCGCCCCACCCTTTCCGCGGTGTGGGGCGCGCCCCAGCGCCGGAGAACGCGGAGTCGGCCCGAGTAGATGTGTAGTGAGTGAATGAATGAATGAACGAATGAACGAACGAACGAACGAAGGCGAGAACACTCGCGGAGCTCAGGGGAGTGGACGGAGTGTTGGCGCTTTGCTAACTACACAGCATTGTAACGATGGCAGGTGTGATGCATCCCTTCTTCCCCCTCCCCCCTCCTCCCTACCCCCAAGGAAAGAAGGGTGCGGCTGGAGCACCGAGTCACCGCCCGAGTCTTTCTAGTGAAAGGGGAGTCGTCCTCCCGGATACCGTGGACGGATTTGTGCCGGTTCCCCGGGGGGAGCATTGGATGGTGCCGCGGTCCTAGCGATCCCGCGTGCTGGTGGTTTGGAGCGCGGGAGCACTGGCCTCGGTTGTGAATCGGTGTACGTGACCGTCACCCAGAAACGGTGGCCTGTGTTTCAAGCCTGCGTTTCAAAGGCTATTTACTCTCTAAAGTAAATACTGTTACTGTTGTGCCGCTTTTCATGCAGAAGTTATCCTGGAAAGTAAATTCAAGTAAAAAAAAACAAAAAAAAAAACTCATGAAGTTGAAAGTGTAGTTCTCTAGGAAAACAAATTGTTAAAAGTGCAAAGACCAGAATCCTCAGGATGAACCTGTCCTGGTGAGCAGTGTAAGTGAGAATGAGATAAAAGCAGCAGCAAGGATGAAAGGAAGCAGATTCCACAGTTCTGTCGATGGGCCCTGGCGTGGAAGTGGGGAGGGGATGAGGAGCAAGTTTTTATCCGCAGGCTGGGGGAGCTTAGGGTTTCTGCCACTACTGCTGCCAGCATATGCAAATAGTAGAGCAAGGTATAACTGGATAAATCCCAAGGCTCGTTGTTATTAAAATCGTGCAGAAAAGTAATGGGACCAGGAGGGGTGTTGCAGAAGCAAGAGGAAACAAAGTAACACCTGCACAACTGCCTTTGAGCCTAAATTCCAAGAGCCAGGGGAACTGTCCTGCTTACGCTACCCTGGGTTTGACTGTCTTTTCATAACCTGCGTTGTTTATGTCCTTCCAAATCAGACTCACAGAGAATCAGACCATCAAAACACATGACTACAACACAAATCTTTTATGGTTTTCCCTGTCTTCCTGATTTCCTGATGGAAATTGAAGGAATAAGATGCACAGATTTAGGGGATTTTGTGAGGCTGGGCACCTCAGATTTTAGTTCTGAGAGGTTTTTATAATATTTTTCTCCCATTGGTTTTAGAGAGAAGAGAGAGCGAGTGCGAGAGCGAGAGCGAGAGAGAGAGAGAGAGAGAGAGAGAGAAGCATCGATCGATTGCCTCCCATACACGCCCTAAGCCTGACCCTGGATCCAACACCATCTAGGTAAGTGCCCTGACCAGAATTGAACCTGCCACCTTCCGGTGTACTGGACAATGCTCCAACCAACTGATCCACACCGGCCAGGGCAGTTCTGTGGGTTTTGAATAAAAAGGGTGCAACCTAGTCAAGTACACCTCAAGGAAAGTGTGTACCAGGTGGACTTTTTCAGCAGCCTGATCTTAGAACCGTAGTGCTGAAGACAGAATGGCACCCTGGAGAGCCCTCCGCCACCCACCACCTACAACCTACATCAAAAGAACCAGCTGCACTAGACTTACTGGAAAAGATCCACCCACCTCACCACCCAGCATGATAACCAGAGGAAACAGCTGGAACTGGCGACTGGAAAAGAGGAAGTTCATACATATCCAACTTGGTCTGCAACTTTTTAGTTCTTTTATTTTTTTTTCTTTATTGATTAATCCAGAGGAGGAAATAGCTAGTTTTCAAAATTCAAAAAACTTTGGAGTTTTAGGTAACAGTTGTTTTCTGGTCCATCAATTTGTTTCTGATAGAGATCTGCTTTCTATGTTAAAATATGACAACGGGGTATTTTTCTCCTATACTTGAAAGTGAGCTCTTATGGGGAATTAATCAGTGTTTTATTAGCCCACATCAGTGGTTTTACTATTAAAGATTTCTTAAGTAAATTATCTGGCAAAATTTCTTTCTACAAATACCATTTACAGTATTTGGTTTCTTTTAGATTTTTTATTGTGAAATATACATTACAATGCATAAAGCAGTTACTCCGTATAATGAGTAATTATAAAGTAAACCTTCATGTGACCAACCAGATCAAGAACTGGAACATTGCCAGCACCCCAAAATCCCCCTGTTGACCTTCCTGAACACAACTCATCCCCTCTTTTTCAGAGGTAACCCTTATTCTATCTTCTGTGATAAGTATTTCCTTGCTTTTTTCTCTATTGTTTTATCACAAACATGCATCCCTAAACAATATATCGTTTGGTTTTGTCCTTCCTTTTGAACTTTATGAAATGGAAAACCCTAATATGTAATCTATTATTCTGGTACTTACCGCTTTAGCTCAACATTGTTTTTAATCCATATGTTGTTTAGGTTGTTCATATAGCTTTAATTTGTTCATTTTAATTGCTGAATATTACAGTGTTCCATTGTAGTATATGCCATGATTTACTTAACCATTCTATTGTTGATAGATATCTGGATTGTTTCTAGTTTGGAAGGAACTGCTATACCTGCTGCTGTGAACATTCTTCCGATGTATTCTATCATGCCTATATCAGTTTCTGTATAGTATATACCTGGAAGTGGATGTGCATATCATAAACTTGAATAAATAATGCCAAGCTCTTTCTAATGTGTTATAATCACACCAGCCATGTCTGAGTCCCATTGCTGCACATCCTCAGCCACACTTGTTATTGGCAGTTCTTTTTGGTTTTGACAGTCGGGTGGATGTGTTGTACCATGACATTGTGTTTTTAACATGCATTCCTGATTACTCATGCTATTGAAGGCCTTTTCATATATCAGCTAGCCATTTGGATTTCTTTCAGGAAGTGTCTATCTACTCTAATAAAAGAGAGACATGCAAATTGGTGTCACTCTGCTACGCCCACCAGCCAGTCAGAGCAACTATGCAAATTAACCCAACAAAGATGGTGGTTAATTTGCATACATAGGCACGGTGCGAAGACTGAAGGTTCCAGGCCGGAGTCAAGACTGAAGACTGAAGACTGAAGCCTCGCTGTGGCTGCAGTGGAGAAGCCAAGTCTCACTGTGGCCAGACCAAAGACCTGGGTCCCGGGTGCTGGAGGAAAACTGGTGCTGGCCGCCAGGGGAAGGAAGACCTATTGCACCAATCTCTTCATGCAACGGGCCTCTAGTATATATATAAAAGGCTAAGTGACCCGACTGTACGACCATAGACTGACCGGCTGGTACATATGATGCACACTGGCAATTGAAAAATAAACATTGATTCACACATGTGCGATACATATAAAGCTCTCACTGGTGCCAATTGCACACATATGTTTCAATCTGTCAATCATGAATTTGGTTGACACTTCTATTATAGAGAAAAGGCGAATAGCAATATTAAAATATTTCTTCTAATTAGTTTCAATGTGCAGGAATCCACTCACCAGGTCAGTAGTGTTAATATAATTTTCATGCCTAATCTCTAAGATGCCCAATGTGGTATCCTTATTGTTGTGATTTAGCTTCATTGAATCTCCTTACTTCATAGGCAACTATGTAACAGTTTCCCCTGGCACAGATTTTTTTTCTTTTCCCAGTTTCATTCATTTTATACAAGTCACAATGGCTTTTTGTTTTCTACCTAAAGTTCCTGCTAAAATACATAATTGGTTAGGGTTTTTATTTTTTAATGTCACTCAATATCAAATACATACCACCCGTTTCGACCTGACAAATTGTCCCAACATATTGTTTGGAGGTTTTTATCATTTTCTTATCAGTCAATTCTTGGTTTACAGTCAGTGATATTTTAAAACTGGAGGAAGATGAGTTCCAGTGAAATTAAGTGTCTTACCCAGGTCAAAAGAACAAGTAAATAGGAAGCCTGGACTCCACCCTAAGTAGTCAAATAGAGTATGCATGCCGGTATATCACACTGACTGGAGCAGAAAGGTAAATTTATTCCCATCGTCTACAGAATATTGCCCACTTCCATATGCCAACCCTCTTATTCTACCATTGAATAAGGTTATGTTAAGCCTACCAGTTTCAGAATCAGATTAAGATTGATATAAATAAATATTATAAAGGTTAATATAAATGATAGTGCTAAAACTTGCTTTAAAAAAATAAGCAAGTTTGTGTTGTTTGTGTTGGTTTTGGCTCAATTGGTTGAGCATTGTCCCATGCACCCAAGGATGACTGGTTTGATTCCCAGTCAGGGCACATGCCAGGGTTTGGGGCTCGATCTCCGGTGGGGGACATGCAGGAGGCAGCCAATTGATGTTTTTCACTTATCCATGTTTATATATCTCTCCCTCTCTTCCCCCCCTCTCCAAAATCAATAAAAACATTTTTGTTTTATTTTTTAATGGTTTCTTTACTCCCTTTTCTCCCTTATAGCCTATTTGTCACTAGGCCCCATCGCCTCTACAAAGAATTTCCATACTTCCTCCATATCTAAGAAAAGTTACAAAATAAAGGTAGATGTTAGCTGTTAAATAATGCTGGAAAGGCCCTTGATGATGATGATTGGCTCCCTAATAATTTCATAATGTGGTTAAAAATCTTGGAGGATATCAGAACTTAACTTTTTTTTTTAGGAGGCCGGACCCAGACCTGGGGCAGGTCACTTCACCTGTGCTGTGGCAGCGCTCCAGGGACTCCTGGCTGGCTTCGCAGCAACAGCTGGGGCGGGACCTGGGTCCCAGTCCTACCGCCCTGCGCCAGGGCCTCTGCAACAGTGACAGCCACAGCAGCTAGAACTTAACATTTTTAATACAAGGACAAAAACAACCTCGAAAACTTACCAACTGTTTGATGAGATTGCCCCTGTGTTACCTTTATTATCGTTCAGGTTTGAAAAAAGATTGATTCTAAAAAGGAATGATAGATTACTTCTAGTTTTTGTTTTGTTTGTTTGTTTTGATGACTTCTAGTTTTGTGTGTGTGTGTTTTTTTAATATATTTTATTTATTTTTTACAGAGAGGAAGGGAGAGGGATAGTTAGTTAGAAACATCAATGAGAAACATCAATCAGCTGCCTCCTGCACACCCCTACTGGGATGTGCCCACAACCAAGGTACATGCCCTTGACCGGAATCGAACCTGGGACCCTTCAGTCCGCAGGCTGACGCTCTGTCCACTGAGCCAAACCAGTTAGGGCAACTTCTAGTTTTAATAGAAAATAAATTTGAATCACTTAAAATCTTTGGTAATTTAAACTTAAAGTTTCATAAGAATCCTTCATTTGGTTATGTCATTAATAGTCACAAAATATTTTTATCTAATAAAATCTAGCTATTATATTTTAAATATTGAGTAAAGACAGCCTCAAAGAAATAACTTCATAAAAATATTAAGGTAGGCTTAGATGTAACTTAACTCTGAAGAGCAAAGGCTTTACAATGTTCTGGCTTGAATTTTAAAGTTGAGTTATTGAATTAACTATAGGAGTTGCCAAAGGTACCAAGTACATAAATACTAATTGCATATTTTTTGTGGTAAGTGGCAAAAAGCAATGATCTGTAGAAAATATAAAAGGGTTAGAATATCTATCATAAGCATAGAATTTTCATATTTCACCATTCAGTGAACAAAAACTTAGCACCTACTATTTCTTAGCACTGGACTAAGTGCTTGCTTGATGGATATTGGTGAAAAGAAACAGACCTGACCCTAGCTTCATAGAGCTTGCATTTTAGTGCCTAGTGCAGGCCAAGCTGGCTACTTCACACCAGTTACTGTCATCTAGAACTATTTTCATATCCGGTGACACAGTCAACGAATAAATGAGTGACTGCTTTTATTCTCTTCACAAGCACAGTAACGGTCACATGCTAGCAACCTCTGATCCTATTGTCATTTGTCAGATTATCACGATAATTTTGAAAAATACAGAAACATTCAAAGAGTATGTATATCCATACACGCTTCACCTAGATTTTTGCTATATTTGCTTTATGAACTTTTTCTGGACCATTTCAAACTAAGTTGCAGGTCTCATTTTGCTTTACTCCCAAGTACTTTAACCTAAGAAAAAGGATATACCTACCCCCAATCTTTAATCAGACTTATAAAAATTAACAAAAATCTTTATCTAAATACAGTTCATATTTAAATGACTACTTTCCATCCTCATTGCTATATAATTTATAAATAACACTGTGTAAGTTTAAGGTATACAACATGAGGATTACTACAATTAGGTTAGTTAACACACTATCACCTCACATAGTTACTTTTTTGTTGTTGTTTGATGACATTTAAGATTTACTCTCAGCAAATTTCAAGTATAAAATACCAAGAATATTCTTGACGGCTGTCTCTCTCCCCCAACCTGGGTCCCGTCACGTTCACATATTGTATTCTTCAATTATATTTAAATGTAAATATTTTTCGAGAAACTGAAAACTGGGCTCCAATAGTTTAAAGTAATTGCTTTACATCCTTTCTTTTAAAAAATTTTATATTTTAAGTCTACTAAGAGCATTATGTATTTTTTTAGTAGAGAATGGACTTTCTTCTTCAGTAGCTTTTTCACTTACCTTTGACATTACTTAATGCAGCGTTAGTAGTTGGGGGAGTTGGTCACTGAGATGCTAGTCATTCCACTATTTTCCGAAAGTAGCCTGTACATTTTCTTAGACACTGCTTCCTTCCACCTGTGCCTCACGTGCCATCCTCTTTCTCCCAGGCAAAATCCTATTACCTCTTTCCCCCCTCCTAGCTTTCTAGGAACCCATTCAGGAGCATCTAACTTCACAGTTCTTATTCTCTATCCACGACCTCTGCTGAGCTCCACCAGAATTTGCACCTGATTTCCTTTACCAAAACCTTTTCACTAAGAGCCCTTTGCACCAGAACCCATCACCACTGCAACCTGCCACCACTAGGTGTGTACATGGCTGAGTCCAAGGGGAGGAAAGGACATAACATTACAAGAACTCAGACTGTGCAGTTATTTCATTTAATCTTCATAAAACCCTGCACAGGAGGTGCAAGATGCCTACCTTCCTCTTTCCTCTTCCTGGACACATGGGAAGACTTGTTCACAGCCTTCCTTGCAGTGAAACTGGGGCCATGTGATTAGTAAAATGTGGGCAGAAATAATGTGTGTCACTCCCAGGCTTGATCCCTAAAGTTTCCCATGAGATAATCAGCCTGTGATTTCTAACCTGTCAACAATACTTAGGAGCAGAGATGTTAAGATAATTGGATCACATGCTAGAAGTCCAGATTCCTTAGTTGCTACTTGAAGGAAAGCTATCCGACCTCCATCAGATAAATGAGCTAAGCAAAATATAAAATGGTATCATGTTGGTGTGTGTGTGTGTGTGTGTAAGAGTGAGTGTGTGTGTGCGTGTGTGTGAGTGTGAATGTGTGAGAGAGAATGTGAAAAAAATAAAATGGTATCATGTTAAATTGTTGAGTTTAATACCAAGTTTGCATTTAGAAACATAAAGAATAGCAAGTCATTATGTTAGTATTTTAGTCTCTTGATGTTGGGTTACATAAGCTTTTGTGAGCAGATTTGAGAAGCTATCCCTTTTTGTTACACTGTTTTTATAGAAACACAAATTCTGAGTTCCAATCTAAATGATAAAGAACTTGTAGGGATTTACTCTTCTGTGAAAGAAGTACCATGCATTAGAACATCTGCACCCTCTAGGCTTTTAATGCTTCCTTTTCAACAAATAGGTAAGATATCCTCAGGTTCTCCAGCCTTTCATTCCAGGGTTGACATTTCTTTTAATCCTATATAATAAAAGCCTAAAATGCAAATTGGCCAATCAGCAGAACAACTGGTCACTATGATGCACACTGACCACCAGGGGGCAAATGCTCAATGCAGGAGCTGTCCCCAGCCCACAGGCCCCAGGCCAGCCAAGGCGGGTGCCAGTGGGGGGCCCCCAGATTGCCCTGCCAGTCACCCCACAGTTCAGCCCTGATTGCCAGCCTGGCCTAGGGACCCTACCCATGCATGAATTTCATGCATTGGGCCTCTAGTAACCAAATAAAATGTCATGACTTACACCTAATATGTTATGAAAAGTTCAAAGCCAGCTCTCTCCACTGTGGCTGGCATCCTCAAAGAATTTTAATACCTTGCCCCACACTGGACACTATTATTTCATTTCGTCAACATAAAACTGTCCTATGTAGTAGATTTTTAGGGTGAGAGGTAACAAATTGTTATAAGAATCAACTTATATTAGAGGAAATAACCTTAAATTCAATGTCAGATATTACTTTTTCTAAAAATGTTGGCCATTGAAATCTTGGGGAATTTCTCACTAATTATGTCTTTTATTATTATTATTAATTTTTTAGAGAGGGAGGGAGAGAGAGAGAGGGAAACATTGATGGGTTGCCTCACCCCTAGGCGGGATCCAGCCTGCAACCCAGGCATATGCTCTGACCAGGAATCAAACCAGCAACATTTTGGTGCATGGGATGATGCCCAACCAACTGAGCCACACTTACCAGAGCTCACTGATTATGTCTTAAATCTCTTCCTATTGCTCTGTATTTGCTTCTCAATCCCAGCAGTCTCCTTAAGTACAAGATTCCTTTTACTTTCTTGCATAACTCAACTCTCTTGGTTCTCAACTTTTTACTAAAAAAGCTCTTCAGCCTGGTCAGGATGACTCAGTGGTTGAGTGTTAACCCATGAACCAAGAGGTCCCTGGTTCCATTTCCAGCCAGGGCACAAGCCTGGGTTGCAGTCTTGATCCCCAGTAGGGAATGTGCAGGAGGCAGCTGATCAATGTTCCTCTCTCATAAATGTTTCTAACTATCCCTGCCCATCTCTCTCTAAAAAATCTACTAGTCTATACCAATAAAAGGGCAATATGCTAATTAGACCAGACATCTTTCCAGACAAAGCCACAGTGGTGGGGGCTGAGGCAGAGGCAGTTAGGGGCAATCAGGCAGACAGGCAGGCAAGCAGTTAGGAGCCAGCAGTCCCAGATTGTGAGAGGGATGTCCAACTGCCAGTTTAGGCCCGATACCTGCAGGCCTAAACCAGTCGGACATCCCCCGAGGGGTCCTGGATTGGAGAGGGTGCAGGCTGGGCAGAGGGACCCCCTCCCCATGCACAAATTTCATGCACCAGGCCTCTAGTCTAATCTAATAAAAGACAAAAAGGTAATTGACTGTACCTTCGTTATGCTTCCCATTGGCTAATCAGGGTGATATGCAAATTAACCGCCAATCAAGATGGCAGCCAGCAGCCACACAGCTGAAGTGAGAAGGAGGCTTGCTTGCTCCAGTGATGGAGGAAGCCAAGGTTCCTGCCTGCCACGGCACGGCTCTGAGCTCCGAAAGCAACAAAGTTTCAATTATAGAAGCTAAACAAACCCCAGATACCTGCTTTGAGCTGGCAGTGGCCACAGAACTTAGCCGGCTATCAGCACCAGTGATGGCAACAAAGTTTCAATTATAGAAGGTAAACAAATCGAGATACCTGCTTTCAGCCAGCCAGGGCCTCAGAACTGGAGCTGGCTCTCAGCTCCAGTGATAGCCATAGACGGTA
>NW_006295491.1:1745871-1748414 GCF_000327345.1 Myotis davidii | reverse complement strand
CACAGGCCGGGCTGAGGAGATCCTCCCCCCAAGGGCACAAATTTTTGTGCACCGGGCCTCTAGTATATATATAAAAGCCTAAGTAACTGGTATGACCAGTCGCTATGATGTCCACTGACCACCAGGGGGCAGATGCTCAATGCAGGAGCTGCCCCCTGGTGGTCAGTGCACTCCCACAGCCAACCTCCCACGGCGGTCAACCTCCCGCAGCCTGCCAATCGGGCCAACTGGCACCAATCGGGACTGGGCGAGACAACCCCAATGGGCTCTGATCTCTGGCCAGGCCGAGGGACCCCACCCATGCACAAATTCATACATCAGGCCTCTAGTATAATAATTTTTAAAAGTTTATAAAATTGGTTGTTAATGTATGCAGATGCAAATAACATAATCCAAGTGGCATAAACATGTGCTTCTCTTAATAAAGAATATGCTAGTGGAGAGCCCAAGATTGGCACAGGCACAGAAGCTCAATACTGCCATCAAGGACCCAGGCTATTTTTCTTTCCTTGCCATCCTTCTTGCTATACATGTCATTGCAACTTGTTTCATTAAACCTGTGTCACAAATAGGCTGCTGTTCCTCAGGGGTCACATCCACATTGCAGACTGGAAGGAAGAGGAAAGGGTGGTGCCTGTATGAGGAAATGTGCTTTTTCCCCCCCAACGTTTCTAGGACACTTCTGTTTAGGTCTTATTGATTGAGTGGTACGTTGGGGACACACCAAGATCTAAAGAAGGCCGAGGAGTATTTTAGCTGGGCATTGTTGCTCAAAGCGAGGTTGGAATTCTGTTTATAAGAATGGTGGGGAAAATAGATAAGTAGTAGGATAGTAACAGTATCTGACACATTTTGTCTTTGTTGTGACTGCTATAAGAAAATACCATAGACTGGGTGGCTTGTAAACAACAGAATTAATTTTCCACAGCTTTGGAGGCTGGCAGTTTGAGCTCAGGATGCCAGCATGGTCCAGTTCTGGTTAGTGCCCTGTTCCGAGTCAAACTGTCAACTTTTCATTGTATCATCACATGATGGAGAGCAAAAAATAGCAACCTCCTAACTCATAAAGGTGCTAATCCCATTTGTGAGAGCTCTACCCTTATGACATCATCTAATCCTAATCACCTCCCAAAGGCCTCACTTCTTAGTACGTCACATGGCAGGAGGTGAGGGGCAGAGATTTTTCAACATATGAACACTCAGTCCATAACACCCTTAAAGATGTTATGGACTGAGTGACCATAACATCTAACCCAGAGATTAAATGTCACTGTCTAAATCCCAAAAATAGCCCCCATAACTATTTGTTTAAAATAGCAATTTTCCCCATTGTTTTACATACAAATATCAGTCATATATAGAAGCTTCTTTTTGCTTCTTGTTGTTTAAAAGTTCTAGCAACTAATTTCAGGAACATTTTTTTTAAATAAATAAATTTGTGATCTCCAGATGGTTGGTGTTAGCCTCTTACATTATCATTGCAAAACACATCTTATTAGTGTCATTTTCAGCTCTTCTTTTAGACCCATGTGCAAGAATGATTGAATATTCATTTTCCTTTAAAAAAATAAGTATTATTTTTATTTATTTTTAAAACAATCTGAAACTTACAGAAAAGTTACAAGGACAGTATAAAGAATATTTTTTGTCTTGAACTATTTGGGAATAAGTTGCCAACCTGATGACCCATCACCCCCAAATACTAAAGGGTGTGTGTGTGGGACATTCTCCCACACAATCATAATATAACCATCAAAATCAAGAAATTAATATTGATAAGCACTACTACCTAATCCTGAGGCCCCCATTACCTCTCACCAATTGCCCCAGTAATATCCTTCATAGCAAAATAAAGGATACATTTAAGAATGTGTGTGGCACTGAATATCACATATCTTTAGTCTGAAATGCTTCCTCAATCTTTAACTTTTATGACCTTCATACTTTTGAAGACTGCAGCTAATTATTTTGTGGAAGATCCCTCAATTTGGGTGTGTTTGTGTTTAACAGGAATATCACCAAAGGGACGCTGTGTTCCTAACATCTCATCAGGTGCTACTCAGTTTCAGTTGGTCCTATGACTGATGATGTCCACTTTAATCACTTGGTTAAATGGTGTCTTTCAGGCTTCTCCACAAGGAAAAGATCCAAAATGAAGTTACAATTTTTTTCTATTTTGAATTAATAAATATTAACTTTGTCAGGAGATACCTTAAATCTAAATAAATCTAACTTTAAATCTAAATAAATACCCTATTTCTCATCAAACTTTAATTTTACTCTCTCTCTCTCTCTCTCTCTCTCTCTCTCTCTCTCTCACACACACACACACACACATACACACACACACACACACACACACACACACGCGCTCTCTCTCTCTCTCGCTCTCTCTCCCTCTCTCTACTTTTTCTAATTTCTTTGTTGAAGAAGAAAATGTCTAATTTACATGTAGAGCCTGCAAATTATAGCCAGACCAGACACGGAAGCAGATGAAGGTTGTGATTGATATTCCAAAATTTCCTTCCTATTTTTCTTCTCCT
>NW_006295491.1:1727740-1728380 GCF_000327345.1 Myotis davidii | reverse complement strand
GCCTCTCCTGCCTCCTCAGCAGCACTAATGATGTCCGACTGCAGCTTAGGCCTGCTCCCCACTGGCAAGTGGGCATGCCCCAAGGACTGCCAGGCTGCCAGAGTGATGTCTGACTGCCAGCTTATGCCCAATCCCCCAGGGAGTGGGCCTAAACCAGCGAGCCTAAACCAGCAGGTGGCCATCCCCCAAGGGGTCCCAGACTGTGAGAGGACACAGGCCGGGCTGAGGAGATCCTCCCCCCAAGTGCACAAATTTTTGTGCACCGGGCCTCTAGTATATATATAAAAGCCTAAGTAACTGGTATGACCAGTCGCTATGATGTCCACTGACCACCAGGGGGCAGATGCTCAATGCAGGAGCTGCCCCCTGGTGGTCAGTGCACTCCCACAGCCAACCTCCCACGGTGGTCAACCTCCCGCAGCCTGCCAATCGGGCCAACTGGCACCAATCGGGACTGGGCGAGACAACCCCAATGGGCTCTGATCTCTGGCCAGGCCGAGGGACCCCACCCATGCACAAATTCATACATCAGGCCTCTAGTATAATAATTTTTAAAAGTTTATAAAATTGGTTGTTAATGTATGCAGATGCAAATAACATAATCCAAGTGGCATAAACATGAAATACTCTTTCAAAAGCA
>NW_006295491.1:1718368-1726138 GCF_000327345.1 Myotis davidii | reverse complement strand
TATATATATATATATATATATATATATTTATAATCAGAGCTCATGGGTTTCTATTTTTGTTCAATGGGTTATAATCTGTTAATATTATTTATTTTGATGCTTAAATTGTCCCATATTTGGCTAGTGGGAGCCCCTTCAAAATGGCTAATATGACATTTTATCTCATAATTCTTTGAGTATTTTTTTTTACTAGCACAACAAAATTTTACAGGCTCATGTACACGCCCCAGTGTTAAAGTTAGCCATTTTTTCAAGGAATAGTGTTCCCAAATCAAAGAGAGGTTAATCAGTTAAATTTGAATTTTTTCAGATAAAAATTGAAGTATAGATATGTCCCATGCAGTTTTCTTATTTGCTAATTATTTGCTGTATTTTTATATGTCTGGCACCCTATGGAGGAGCTCTTGTTCCTTTAAGTGGTGAATGTTAAGAGAAAGCCACAATCTGGGCAGGCCTGCTGGTTGCAATTTGAGTCCACAGCTCTCAGCTCTTGATGGACAGAGCTAAGGAACATTCACACACACACACACACACACACACACACACACACACATTTACATCTATATATATCAATATCAATGCCATATAGATATAGACACATGGCAACCCATGAGTTCACACTGATAACTCCTATTTCCAATCCAACACATGAGGGTTTATTCTAGTTTTCTCCCTTTCCATATTTCTGACTTCATTCTCCTAGGGTGACAAACCTGGCTCACGTTACCCTTACTATTTTTACTTAACTGATCAATGCCTTGGCATAAAATTAAACTCACATTGCTGTCACTGCACACTCACCTATGAGGAGGCCCTCTCAGTCTGCTTGTGCTGAGACCTGTGCAAGGCCATCCCCTTGGGCTCTAACACTGCAGGTCACCCCACAGTGTGGCTCCTCTTTGTCTTTCATGGAACCTGACTATCCCCCCGCCCCCCCACCATCCCCATGTATGCTACCTGCTGCAGGGATCTGCTCCTCTCCCTGCTCGGGCTTGGCTACCACACCAGGCCATCCTCAGGCCTCCGCAGCCTGCTCAGAGTCTGACTCCACACCCATCCTTCCTGTCTGTACCCACTCCTCACCTTACTCTAAGCATGAAAGTCTTCAGATATAAGTGATACTTCAGTATGAAATATTATATTACTCTTACCATTCATAACACAGCTGAAGAAAATAGATCCAGAGACATAGAATCATGGAACAGACTGTGGAATCTCAGAGGGAAGGTGGGGGCGGGTGGGTGGGTGAGTGGATGAGAAGAGATCAACCAAAGAACTTGTATGCATATATGCGTAACCTATGGACACAGACAATAGTGTGGTGAAGGCCGGGGCAGGGGATGGAGGTGGGTTAGAAGGGGTTAATAGGGAGGAGGGGGGACATAGGTAATACTTTCAACAATAACATTTATTTTTTTTTTTAAAGAGGTTTTCAATGTAAGAGGCTTTCATAGAAGCCACTGGAAACATAGTTACTTGGAAATATTTGTAATCATTTGTATTGAGCTGATAATAACCATTACTTGTTGACTAATGATAAAAGTCCAAGAAACGTCAAAATTATAAATGTAAACTACTGTTTAAAAACCTGTTTGTCTCCACTTCCTCTCAAAAACCCCTAAAATAATAGTCAAGGAATAAAAAGACATAAAATGTGTAAGAGAACATGAGATGAAATGACAGGAGAAAAGAGATGTTCCGGAAATTTCTAGAAGGTACAAAGTAGATGGACGAGGAATAGCTAAGACAAAAGGAAGCTAAAACTTAAGTTCCTGCAGCAGAGTGTCCAGCAGTGACCAGCCGATTGCTGGTGCGGAACTCTAGGAAATGTCAAAAATCGAAGTCACTAGCTGCCTCTGAAGGCACTGGTGCAGGGCAGAGCAGGAAACAAGCCAGGAATCATCAGACATTTAAGGAAAGTCTAACATGGAAACAAAACAAAAAAGAAAACTAGCCTGGAGAAAACTGAGACTGCACAGAAAAAGAAAAACATCAAAGCTTAAAACTTTATTAAGACGAAGGGCATGGGATAGTAGTGTACGCGTGTGTGTGTTGAGATATCTGTCATTATAATAGAAACTGAATAGATGATGTCTTGGTTTGAAAAATCACGAGATATCTGTATCAGCATGTTAATTACATGAAAATACTAAGGGGAAAACCACCGAAAAAGTTGAAAGTGGTTACCTCTAAGGAAGCCACATTAGGTGAGGGGGAAAGCAGGTGATTCTTGTTTTTCTTTTTTTTCCCCTTTTAAAAACAAGCCTATATATTACTTTGATGAAAAAAACACAAGAATTTAATTTAAGAATTATGTTTGTACAAATTGAAACATTTTAATATAGCACACAATTTGGAAAGAAGCGGGCTGTAGGGGAAAGAGCCAGAATGTAACACCTCAATTCAATTAAATGGGCAATTCAGCCCCTTTACTGCTTACATAAATCTGTATAAGGTCTTGACATTTGAGATTCAGTTTATAACTTGGGTATAATAATACTTGCCCTACTGCCTTAGTTTGCTAGGGCTGTCATAACACATAATGCTACTGACCAAGTAGTTTAAACAGAATTTATTTTCTCACAGTTCTGGAGGCTGAAAACCTAAGATCGAGCTGTGGGCAGGGCTGGTTTCTCCTGAGGCGTCTCCTTTTGGCTTATAACTGGCTGCTGATTACTGTATAACATGGCCTTTTCTCTATAGGAGCTCATTCTTAGGGTTTCTTTCTCTTCTTATAAGAATACCAGTCATATTGAATTAGGGCCCTGACAAAAAGTAAGGCCTCATTTTAACTTAATAACATCTTTCAAGACCTTTTCTCTAAATAGTTACCTTCTGAGGTACTACAGATTAGGATTTCAACCTATGAATTTTGGGTGAACACAATTTAGCCCATTGTACCTCCCTACTACATTCATTCATTTGCTAAGATTTATTGGGACTCCTTTCATGTTCCAACTTGTGCTAGGCACTGAGGATTGAATGAGAGGATCAAATGAGATATTGGCATTTTTAAAACTAACTTAAATATAAAAATACATTAGGGCATAGCTTACACAACATCATACTTTGCTTGCAGCAAATAATTAAGTTGAATGAAGTCAAATGAGAAAGATGGAAAATTTCTAAAAGGGAAAAAAGTGGAAAGTGTGGGCAAAGTTATTGAATAGTAACTGTTATTTCTTAAGCATCTGATATACACCAGGTACTACAATAAGATTTATGCAAACAATCTCATTTAATAATTACTACTACCCTGCTGGATCAATGTTATCAAAATCACACACACACACACAAACACACTCACATTTTCGTTTTGCGTGTTTAAAAATCTAAATAAATGATGTGTTCTTCTGGGACTAATTTTCCCCCATCAACAATAGGTCTCTAAGATTTATTCAGGTTGATGTCAGTGGCCATAATTGCACCTCATGGCCTCAGATGGTCTAGTGCTCCCAGTCTGACCTCTGGAATCCTATTATTCCCATCGAGTCTGGGGCATCTCTTACTATCAGTCTTTCTATAGAGGACACACAGTCAGTTCTGAGCTTCTCAGAATGTAGGAGCATATTCCTTATCACTTCAGTGAGGAGAGTGTCCCCTGGGCCCTACCAGGGAACATTTTTAGCTGGTAGTTTCTCCGAGGTTACGTAATAATTGCATTCTTGATTCTAGACTGATTTTTTTTTTACCCACTTCCTCATCTTTTTCTAAGTAATTCCAGCATCTCCATCTCATTGTTGTTTTAAAGTTTCAAGGAGCCATTCCCGCAATGTACTAGGTACAGTTCTAGGCATTCTACCAGGATATTAAGTCTTAAGTCACTGAATAATGCACACATATTAGTAAATTCTCCCCTATTTAGCCTTATAGTCTGTCCTCCCAAGTTGAGCACTTTCAAGATCCAGGCAAATTCTACCAGCTCCTGCTGGTACATATTTGCCAGGTTCTGAGATGCTTTTGGTGAATAATCCCTTTCTTCACATAGCAGTATTACTCTGCTTGGCTCATAATAAGACTTTTAATTACTGGTCTAGAAGCAATAAAGGGAGGCAGGAAAAGATCTCACAGACAAGCACCATCTTGCAAGGCATCTGCTCTAGCTAAGGCCTTTGCACAATCTCCAGGCAACTAGAGACTGGCTTCCTCTAGCAAGAGAGAGAGCTTCAGAGAGTTCTGGCTCAGAGTACGCAGAGCGCCTTTGTTGCCACCTGATCCAAATCTAGAATCCCATTCTGAGGATCTCGTTCCTTGCATCACTTCTAGGACCTACAGACTTAGGCTGGGTTCCTCTAAAACAGGATTTAAGTATGTTAGACATGTGGTATGTTAGACTTGTAAAATGTGATACCAGGAAGTACTGTTTGAGGAATGTAGAAGTGAGCCATCAAAGGGAAGAAAACAATACTGAGCTGGCAACAATGCAAAGGGAAGGAAATGTTCAGGAGCAGGGTACCACTGAGGACCACAGGGGCTCAATCCCACAGGGAACTCTGGGAGACAAGCAGGACACATCAAAGTTGTCGCACCCAAGGAAGCAGGGAAGCTGGGATGTTTGTCCTTCAACTCCCACTTGCCATTGGCTGACGGCTGTTCCCCAAGAATTGGAGCAGGATCTGTACTGTGAACCATTGCTGTTACACTATGGAGAAGAAACTGGTTAGTCTGGAACAGGGTAAATCACTTGTGGGTTCATTGGTCTCCTCCTAGTTGATGTATAAGCAAATGATTTCCTCAGGGAAGAAAGAAGACCTTCAAAATAATAATCACAGTACTTGTTGCCTAGGGAAAGCTATTGTTGCTGGGAACTGAATACCCGACAGTTCTGAAGCTTTGTTCAAGGACAGTGATCTTGCCTGTCTTATCTACTGCAGTGTACTCAGCACCGGGCACATAGTAGGTATTTAATACATATTGTTGATAAATTTTAAAAAGTCCATAGCCTGAAGATTTGACTTTGGGTGGTGGGCACACATGCAATATATAGATGACGTATCATAGAATTGTATAGTTGAAACCTATATAATTTTATTAACCAATGTCACCCCAATAAGTTGAATAAAAAATAAATGTCTGTAGCCTTAAAAATACATGGAGGCATCTGAAATGGATACTGCAAGTGAAAGAAGTCAGTTCAGTTTGAAAAGGGTACATACTGCATGACTCCAAGTGTATGACATTTGGAAAAGGGAAAATTGCCTAGACTATAAAAGATCCTTCACAATAGATAGTTATAATGAAGACAAAATGAGATAATGAAAGCAAAATTTGTTGTTGTCATTATTCCTTCCTTCTTTGGAAAATTACAGGTTGTCTAAAAGGTACCTAGGAAAGTGCCTAATGTTTTCAGAGTATAATTTAACCCTTGGTGTGAAGACAGGAAATATATACCCTTGCTTTCAAGTTCAACAGATGGTTATCACCAGGGCTGTATCATATGGCCATGTGAGTTATGCACTGCACAATGGCAGGGGGCACCGTTGATATAATTCGGGACCTGTAGCTGAAAGCTAAGGATTAGTAGGTAAAGATTTCAGATCCCACTATATATGACATACTCACAGATAATTACACAAACCAGATAGCTAGCTATCCAAACAAATGGCACATGGACCTCAAATTTTCAAATAAATTTGAGAAGTACTATACATTTAATGAATGAAAGGAATTTCCATGTGGAAGCTCTAAGTGTTTTTTAAGTAATAAAATATATACTAAAACTAAAAGGGACAGCAAAAAGTATAAGAATTTCAGCCCCACAAACTCCACTTATTTAAGTCCTACCTCCAATTCTAAGATCAGCCACTAAAGAAGTGTCTCCTAAATTACAAATTTTAAACAGCTCTATAAGAAGAGGAAGTTTCTTCCCTATGCAAATGAAGTATGCTCTCAGAAAGACAGTGGATGGCCTGGACAGGGAACAGGTGCCAGAACCCTGATCTACTTGTTGGCAGGGAACACTGATCCTAGACTTTCAAGAAATATTTTCAAAGTATGCCCTTCCAATCAACAGCTCAATAATATCTTTCCTTGGAAGTTATCCTAATTCTCATCTGAAAGAATGAACATATGAGAACAACATGGATATTCTAAAGAGAAATGCGGTAGGGAGCGAACCCTACCAGATCCATTATAAAGCAACAAGGATTAAAAATTTGTAGTACTGGAATGAAAATTGAATTGACAGATCTCTCAGTGGAACACCATTGGGAGAAAAATCAATGCATATCTTCACCTCACATCATGAATAAAAAAATAAATTTTAGAATATGTAAAGACACCTGAAACCTATATGATCCTCTTAACCAATGGCACCCCAATAAATTAAATTAAAAAGAATATGTAAAGAGATAAAAAAGACAAATCAAGCTTTAGATAAGCTAAACAAAGAGAGAATTAAATATTTCTCAAGCCTCTGGGAAAGTATGAATTTCTAAGCTTGAAAACAATAAAAAAAAAAATTTGACAACATAAGAACAGCCATCATTTTGAAAGTTGAAGTTTAAAAAAGCAAACAGAAAACTGGGAAATAGTATTGTCTCTAAAGGGTTCAGATAAATAGATAGAAAAATAACTAAGATCCTAATAGATAAGTCAGCAAACGGCATGTGTAGAACATTTATAGAAGACGTACTATGACTAGTTTTAAACAAAAATTTTCACCTGCAGTTGTAATTTTAAAAAGCAACAACTAAAAAAACACACACATCGTTTTTACCAATTAAATTGGCAATATAAAAGAGTTTTGATATAATTAATGTGGAGGGGACAGAAAAATAAACATGCTGTGCATTTCTAGGGACACAACCTTTTGGAAAGTAATAAATTTGGTAAAATATATTAAGAAGAAAATTGTATCTCATGCCCTTCTATCCAGTAGATGAAGAAAATGCAAGGAAAACGCCATATGCTCTTAGTCACAGAATATTATGTAAGGTTATAAAAGATCGGAATCAACAATTATATAACAATAAGGAACTGGTTCAGATCTTGCCAAATGATGGGTTGAACAAAAATTAATAAATGAGTGAAACACATATGGTGGAATATTAATCTGCAAAAAATAAGATCACTATGTAAATCAAATGACCATGCAATAAGGCTATTGTTTTGAGTTTTTCCCCTCCTTTGTCCAGCATGCTTACCAATTTCCTTCTGATAACAACATCCCTTTCCTTTGGAGAATCATTCCCAACCTTGTGTTATCCTGGTGGCCCAACCTCATCTCTGTTAACTGGTGAGCATATGACACAGAATGGACGAGTGACAAAGGGCCCTGTGCATGGTAATTGGTCAAAGGAAGAATTTATTTATTTATTTATTTATTTATTTATTTATTGCCTGACCAATTTCAGTCCTTTCACAGATCTTTCCCAAGTGAAATTAGACAGATGTTCTCTCTTCTATTGGATGACCTTGGGCTATTGGCTGCCTCACCCCCCTGCTGGCTGGGTTGAGAAATGCAGAAAAAGAGAATGGAGGTAACATATGAAGAGAATCAGAGAAAAAAGAAAAAATCGGATGACATTCTCTGGACCCCTGCACATAGCTCTACCTAACTCCCCGATCCTTCCCACTTACATGAGCAATTCTGACACATGGTTTGGAATGGTTAAGCCACTAGCGTTGGGGGTCTGTCCTTAGCAGTTGTGTCCTCACTCATGCAGAAACAATTTCCATACAGTGTGTTTGGTGGCCAGAGCATTCTTAAAAATCTAGATCAGAAATGTCACTGCCATTTCTGATGGCATTTTAATCTTACAATAGCTT
>NW_006295491.1:1715829-1718227 GCF_000327345.1 Myotis davidii | reverse complement strand
TCTCTCTCTCTCTCTCTCTCTCTCTCCTTCAACTCAGCTCCCTTCATGCTCCTCTTGCTCATTTACTCTATCACATTGGCCACCTTTCTGTTCCTCAAAGATCATTCCTGCCCTGGTGTCCTGGGTGTTGAACTTGTTCCATGTGAGGAATGCTCTGGCCTAGACCTCCACAAGGCTGACTCTTCCTTGTCAATCAGGTTCCATCCCAAATAACACTTCTGTGAGATCTCTCATGACTGCTTACTCTACATTATGCTCCTTTATTTACTTCACATTAACTACATCTATCTTAAATTCTCTTATTTACTTGCCTTGTGTTTTACAACAAAGAAAACATGTAGGATAACAACATGTATGTACACTGAGATTACAACTAGGAAACAATAAGCATATGAGAAACTATATCAGATTTATCTCACTGGGGTGATGGGGACTGATTGGGTATGTCTGATTTCTTTCATCTTTTAAAATTTTTTCCATATTTTTTATAATGTTTTCTTTAAAAAAATCTAGATCAGATTTAATTAATTAAGATACAGATAGAAAAAGTCATAGGCTCTTCAGAAATCACTAGCTTCTTGGCATTTTTATGAAGAATTTCAGTTACCCCAGTCCTAATTTTGAGAAACTATAATGGCAGGTTCTGCCAACAACTATCTTCAGAAAGATCTATTGGTTAAAAAAGAGGGGAAAAAATAAAAGGAGCATTTGGTATGACAGTGCTTCGAATCACAAAGGACAGATTCTAATTGGAACATAGTTTAAACTGCCAAAGCAGTGATGAGTTTTGATGAGTTTCCTATACATATACATACGCTCGCATCAAGACACATAAAGATCAGATACAATAATAAAAGTTCTTAAAATAATTTGTCCCAATGCCATGGTCAAATGAAGAATAAAAAGGATCCACTATTTGTTATCAGCAACATGGAAGTAAATAAAAAGGCTAAGTAAAGCCTAGGAATTCTACAAACTTTATGTTTAAAGTGGTACTTATAATTTTTTAAAATATAACACTTTATGGAAATACCCCAAAGCCTAAGGTGATCACAACTTCTGTCTTAAAATCCACAGTGACCTTTTCCCTCCTTCAATCACATTTTTCTTTATTACCAGTCTCTCCTTGCTCTTTCACACAAGGGACCTTGGCACGTCTGCCCTCCAGAGAGCCCACAATTCCACAGTCACCTCACTGGTTTATTTAAGAGTTTCGCCTATTTTTCAACCATCGAGTCTCTACTTGGTGAAAAACATCATTCACTTTTTGTTTTTACAAATAGTTATGAAGTACCCACATGTGGTAGATCTTGGGCAGAGACAATACATTCTTCTCTACTGAATCACAGTTTACTGGGAGAAACAAACAAAGACAAGTGATCAAATAAATTATATACAAAAATGGTTAAGTTCTAGGGGGAAACAAATAGGATTTCCTGCTAAGATGGTCATGGAAAATCCTTCTGAAAATGTAAATTGAGATCTAAAGCATGAGGAGGAGTCAGCTTAGGTTAGAAAAAACCATGGTTTATGTGAAGGTCTATATGGCAGGAATATCATAAGCAAGGGCTAAGTGCCATAGAGTAAAATGAGTGTGATTAGAGTCAAGCATGGCCTTACAGGTTGGCTTTTATTTTAAGTGAAATTTGAAACAGTTGAGAGGTTTTTTTGTTTTGTTTTGTTTTTACAGAGAGGAAGGGAGAGAGATAGAGCGTTAGAAACATCGATGAGAAACATTGATCAGCTGCCTCCTGCACATCTCCTACTGGGGATGTGCCCACAACCAAGGTACATGCCCTTGACCGGAATCGAACCTGGGACCTTTCAGTCCGCAGGCTGACACTCTATCCACTGAGCCAAACCGGTTTCGGCAAGTTGAGAGGTTTTAATCTAAAAATCAGACTTATTTGATTTACTTTTATTTTTGCTTCACTTTTTCCCTTTATTTACTTGTTTTCAAAATAATGAGTGGGTTTCTTAGTATCTAGGATATAAACATTGTAATCAGATTATTGATACAAAATACCTGGCTGAGATATTGATTGAGATCATGTTAAATCTATAGACAAAGTTGGGATAAACTGACATCTTGACAATATTGAGTCTTGCCATCCATGAAGGTGGACTATCTCTCCATTTATTTTGATCTTTGATGTCTTCCATCAGTGTTCTGTAGTTTTTCTTGTATAGATCTTGAAGATATTTTGTAGAGTTATACCTAAGTGTTTCTTTTGGTGTTAGTGTAAATGGCATTGTGTTTTTAATTTCAAATTCATTGCTTATATATAAGAAAGCAATTGACTTTTGTAGATTTACCTTGGATCCTGTAACTTTGCTATAATAGCTAATTAGTTTTAGGAGTTTAAATGATCCCCCAAATTTTTTTACATAGATCATT
>NW_006295491.1:1704730-1715684 GCF_000327345.1 Myotis davidii | reverse complement strand
TATATATATAATCATTATGACTTCATGGGTTTAAACATTTTAATCCATTTTAATCTCTTGCAATGATCATTTTTTATCAATACATGGGGCCCTTGGGAGTCTTTTTAAGTGGATTCTTGAGGACTTTTGACAGTTCCTCAGTGGTCGTGGATTGCTTCACTACTATCTAGTATGTCAAGACATTCCAGGCCAGCCTTTTACGTTTCTTGCCTCAGACTTGTAATCAGCTTATTTTCCAAGGAGCCCTGACTCTTTTCATTGGGAGTCCAAGTGAACTACCACACTGTCTCCTAACCCATTTCTTTAATTCCACTTAACTGGCTTTTATTCCATTCTCTATAAAAAAGCAAAGATGATTTTAAATCACACTCAGAATTATGCCTTCAAAATACTATCTCCCAATAAAAGGCTCCTTGGAGAAAAAAAAATAAAAAAGACTAAAGAACAACTTACAAATTTGGGTGAAGACCGATGGAGAATATCAATATCAGAATAAGGAATATTCTCAGAAAGATCTGAAGTGGGATATTAAATCACTGTTTCAAAATGCCAATAGTCTTAAATTTAAAGCTATTTTATAAACAATACATCCAAAAATCCAATACACCTAGTAACTGTTCACATTTCTGTACTCTTCTAGTTCTCGTTAACTAAATTGACAATTTAAACGTTGCAAGCAGCATGTTCGTTCTGCTTTATGGCCTATGTTTCCATGCAGACAATTTAAAACTGCACCACTTTAAAAGGCATTCAATCATGCAAACATATAATAATTTATGTAATCATTTTCTTATCTTGGGTTGAATTGATTCTGATTTTTTATTATTGTGTCCCAGTTAAAACTCCCATTATAAGCAACAAAAACTGATTTAAGTTACTTTAAGATAGAGTCAATGGGCAAAAATGCAGTTTGGGCATCTGGAAGGAGCCAGAAAACTGTTGGCTTGTTCTTTGTTTATTTCTGTTTTTCTTGGTGAATCTGCTTCATTCTTCTTCTCCTTATCCTGATTGTCTCTCCTTATAGGGGAATAGAGTTACCTTATAACAGCAGTTTATTTTAACACCCTGGTAACAGCACCCTACTGCTTATACAAAGACTAACCTGCAATTCTCTGTCCCAGTTTCACATCCTTGCTTGCATTAGATCCATCTCTGGTTGAGTTGTAGTTCAAGAGTTGAATTATCCAGCATCACCTTGTAGATGGAGGGTGTGGGGGGTGTGCTAGGGGATGGCTTATGGGCTGGGCTGACCCCTAAAAGAAGCCACTACAATTGGAATAATGCTGCTATGAACAAGTTTGTGGAAGTTGCTTTTTTTCTTTGTCCTTGGAGTATGTTCTTCGAAGTGGAATTACTGGGTCTCAGAGTAGGAACAGTTCATGACTTATCCTTAGACATGTAAGCTGGGCCATGCTGAGGACAGGAGAGGAAATAAGGGTGTTGGGAAATACTGGTCTGGCAACTCTGAAGAAACTCTCCCTTATCTCCACGATATGCCTTTTAAGTCATTGCCTGTTTTCACCCTCAGAAAGCACTCTCTTTACATTCCTTTTTTTTTTTGGATTTTTTTTGCTGGTGGTGTTGTTTTGTTTGTTTTGTCTTTTCAGTAGTATTTACTGGACAGAGGAAATGAGAGGACAATGCAATCCAATGCTCATGTAGTAACATCACTTCTTAAAGAGTTAATTATCAAAATGTCTTCTCACGAATAAATACCCCACATCCTCTCATCTTTCTAATTAGTCCCATTTTCCAACCCTTTTCACCGTTTTTTGGCTTTTGCCACTCTCTCTACTTCCTCCCCTCACACTGAGGATTTGAACACTTTCCCTCTAGAATACTCATCAGCTTAAACTATTGATCCCTTTCAGTAAATTATAACTTTCAAGGATATTGATTACTTAAGTACTTTACATTCCTAACAAAATTACATTGTTCTTTTTCAAAATTTTAGTCTACCTTTGAATTCCTCAATTCATGAGTTTGGGAATTGGACAAAATTCAGTACAAGATTTCAGGAAGCGGGTGTGGGGTGTGGGATAGGCTATAGAGAACTGGGACAGAAGATGCCCCAGGTGGACTTTGTCCTGGCTGACCTAGCTTCGTAGACTGTGAAAAAGGCCACATGTAGGAAGAGGGAAAGAAGAATCAGACAATGTAAGAGGGGGCATCTGACTGACCTAGAGGAAATGACCAAGTGTGGCCTCTGAGCTAAAAACTAGTTACTGAAAATAACAGTCCTGATTGGGCAAGAAGGTAGGCTTGAGTCCAAGATCAAAGTCCAAGAAGTAAAATGTTCAGCTCAAGGGACCAGAAGGAGAGCCAGAGAGATCTGATTCCATACAGCAGCGTTGACGGCAGTATTTGCCACGTGTTTTCAATACATTATAATTCCCCAAATTGCCGTTTTTCTTCACTGCATGGTAAAGTCCCCTGTTGCTTATTTAAAGTTGTACAATTCACAAAGGTGAATGTCAGAGCATGACTCTTGACTCTTAAGTCAAGATCTCACCCTGCTTTATTTTTAAATGCAGGTGACAAGGGCTGGCATAACCTGGCAGGTGTGTTCTGGTCCCCAGCAAGATGAGGCTGTGCAGGTGCCATTGGCTGGGGCTCAGCCCAGGCATGGGGAAGTGTCTGTCCTCTGGAGGGTCCCTCAGTTCCTAAAAGAGTTCTTCCACAGGTACAGCGGGGAGGTAAGGGGGCCTTTCCTTATATCGTTCATCGTTTTACACACTCCCACCTAGTTTTGAGGGGATAAAGGGAATGGTACCTGGCTTCTGAGTTGGTAGGGAAAAGTGCTAAAAAGCAGATAGTTTTGGGGGAAAACTGCGGGCAAAAATTACAGAAGAGGAGGAGCCCATGAGGAGCAGGAACATTTAATGCAGCTGTCTATTAGGGACCATTTAATTCAAAATAAGATAAGCAGCCATTGTACTATAAAACAAATATTTTTGCAACATTTTCATCCTTGCCTCCTTACATTTCTGTTCTCATACTTTGCTAGAATGTAGAATAAAAAAAAAAAAAACACCACAATGTGAAGCTCAGATAGAATATGGCTTGATTCTATTCATCAGTATTAAGAAAAGGATTTGGCATGTTTTTTCAATACATTATAATTCCCCCAAATTGCATCTTTTCTTCACTCTATTGTAATTTCCTCCCATGTTGCTTTATTTAAAATTGCACAATGCATAGGAGATTAAGGCTTGCTCCAATGAATATGCTCAAATTTCTCATTTGACACAGAATTGTATGTGCCTCTGTCTTTGTTAATGACTAACCCCTTCTGAGTAATTAATTCTTAATAAAATATTAGGTGATATATTTGCTTTTGGGTTCTTGGCTAGAAATTCCATGACTGGGCATACTCTCAAATTTTGCCCCTTTTTGGATAATGTGCTTTTTGTAATAGTGAATCAAAATAGATTTTTATTAAAATGCTTCCTAAAATTCAAAATAGAGAGAAAAGGACTCTAGGATCTTCAAAACGTGAAGGAAATGTGACTCTGCAATGGAATTATGTCAAAGGAAATCAACAGGGTAAACTGAAGAATATTCTTCTCACCATAAGCTCTACAAGTGAAAGGAGAATTTTTTTAAAAAGAGGAATGCTTCAAATGAGATATTTTTAACAATTATAAAATTATTTCAACTATATAGGCTATGTATGATAATGAATATATGGGATCTGATTTAACTAGATGGGACTATAATTTTTCAAAGCAGTGAATTCCAACTTGTATTTAGTAAGTTTTTGGGTGGTTATTTTTGTTTGTTTGATTTTTGTTTGTTTGTTTGTTTTGCTATGCTACTGACCTACTTCCATATGTGAACTCACAAATCCCAGGCTCCTAGGAGAGTAGGGAAAAAAAGGTACTTGCTTATAGTCTGCAACTTATTACACTCATCTATAGTCCTTCAAGTCTGGGCAGGGGATGGGCTGTTCTTTTTTATAGAAGAACCTTTTTGTCCTTTGTTGGAGACGTTTCCAGCAATTTAACAATCGACTCTAATAGAATCTTATGAATAAAACTAATGAAAACATGAAGAAATGAACTCTAGAGACCAAACATACAGTAGCTTATTGTTCACTCTCTGGAGAATAGAAATACCTTCTCTAACAAGGTACAATGGTACAAACAGGAACTAACACTCGGGTTTCAATGAACAAGGCATTTAGGGTCAGGAGAAGGCCAATATTGCCGACCTTAATCTGGTCAGAAAGAGTAAACTCCACAAACAGGTATAAGCAAAAAGGTAAATGTGCTTCAACTTTTCAATGTGTTCAGATGATTTTTTAAATTGTTTTAAGAGAGCAACAAATTACTGGACCTAGCTTTTCATCCTTTGCCCCATCTTAACATTTTGTTTGTTTGTTTTTGAAGGGGCTTATGGATAAGTGGTGTTTTATCTTTCGCTGAGGCTAATCCTGATTTTGCCTATTCTCTTGTATTTTAGGAAGTATACGGGGAACTTGGAAAGGGAGAGTTGGTACAACTGAAATACCTAGATGGTTTTTAATGACCAAACTCTTTAATCTATATCAAAAGTTTTATTGGAGTTGCAATCACAGGCAGAACAAATTACTCACTTCTTTAGGTATGTGTTCTCATCTATAAAATGAGGGGTGTATGTGATTTGTATTCAACCAAGATTGCCACCCAGGCCTCTGGTGGTACATGAAATGATTTTAGGTGATATATGGACAACTGTTTTAAGTTATACATTTAGCCCATCAAACCTGAAATGTTTATGAATATTAGTGGTTGGAAGTAAAGTGAGCTTTTTTTTAAAAAGCCAATCAACATCAAGTATTAAGTCAATGATATGAGGATATGACAAAATAGTGATGTATTATTTTTTAATCAGTAATATCTGGAAACTATTAGACTGGATAATCCCTAAAGTACATTTTAGCTCTAAATCTAAAATGCCTATAATTTTTAAGCCTTTGTTCCAAATCTTGTTCATATTCACCGCAATAGAAAAGCCCAAATTACATAAAACTGATGAAGGTTTAACAGCAGAAGTGGAAAGAAAGAAAAGAGAAGTGCTTGGTTAATTCTTAGACTGGATAATCACTCAAGAATTAAAACTGAATACATTTTATTTGATTTTGACATAGAATTTTCACATAACTGTCTAAGCAATCTCATGCGACACTTTCATAAAAGCCTTTTTTTTTAAAAAAAAAACCATCTTGAATTATAAATTATGTAAATGTGCCCCAAGTGTTTATACTACGAACAACATTGGTGTTCTAAAAGAGTTGCAAATTCTGGGGTGGTTGTCCTTTAACTGCTTGTTGGAGTGGAAAGATAGTAACACACATACTAACTTCATTTATAGAATTGCCCTTTATAAACTTTATCTTACATTGTCTTCAAACAACCTAGAAGACAGGGATTGTCTCCTCTATTTTCAGGTTAAGAAACTGCAGCCCTTTGAGTTTCCTAACTTGCCAACTGTCTTACCCAAAGGCTCACAGTTAGTTTGTGGTAAGCCTTTTAAAAAAAATGTTACCCAGGTCTGTCTAATTTCTAAGCACACGTTTTTTTCCCAACAACATAAAAGCTTTATGTGAGGGTTTTAAAGAAACATCTCTTTTTCCCTGCTTGTGAAAGAAAGAGGCCTTTGGATTTGACCAAGAAAAACTATGGAAGAATTCAAATTCTTATAGAGTAGGTCAGAGACTTAGGCTAACGTAGTAACTACAGGGTGGGCCATTTCAGAGAAATAAGTGGTTATCCTAGAGATTGTCATCTCTGTCTTAACAGTTTACTAGTATGTTGAATTCTTGGGGTCCCTGGATTGATATGTTTCCTCCACCTCTGCAAGATACCCATCCCTACCCCTTACCACACATATGCCCAGGCTGAAAGCTGGCACAGTTCATCCCTGTGGTGGTTTTCTCCCCCCACCGGGTATCTGTCCATATCCCCTGCTAAGAGCCTATTCGCTCACTGACCTCTCCACCAACTCTTAACTCTCCATGCTGTTTGACAAACTTATGCAAAGTCACCCCTTGACCTCACTCCTCTTTTATCATCTAGGGGTCCTCTTTGGAATGCTCTAAAAACTCTAAGGAAGACAAACTAGCCATTCTCCTTTCCTTGAGAATTCTGTTATCCAAAAACAATTGTGGGAAGTTAGAACGTGTGCAGTTAGAAATTATGTCTGCAAAAAAAAAATGATCAACACCTGGTCTTCTGAAAAGAGAAAAGTTCTTACACACATTGACTTGATTTTTTAAACAAGAGTTTTAAAAAGGTTTCTGATCAAGGAGGAAATAAAGCTGAAAACATTTACAGTATTTGGAATGCAGTCGTAGTCATAAAAGTGCTAAGGAGAAAAGGAAGCTACTTCTAAGCAAACCTTGTTTGAAACACAATGGCTTCAGTTTAGACAGCTGCCAGGTGCCCTTAGCAGTTGCTCAAGGGCAAAGAGACCAGCAAAGAAAATGTGAATGGAAACTCCAGGTTAAACCCCAGTCCCAATTGTTTCGGTTATCAGCACCTTTCACACTCACACTGAAGCCCTAAAGGAAGCCATGTCCACAGGAGACACCTCCAGGGCTGGGCTAACCCATCTATTAGTTTCAATATCAGATTGCCAATTTCGCAAGTCAAAAATGGCCAAATATCAGTCAAATGATGTCCATTTCCTTCCCATCACAGGAGGTGACACTTTTGCCTTGAACTTGGTCTCTACTGCGTTCACTTTTAAGGGACATAGCTTCTAGTTCAGTGGTTCTCAACCTGTGGGTCGCGACCTCTTTGGGAGTCGAACGACCCTTTCACAGGGGTCGCCTAAGACCATCGGAAAACACGTATATAATTACATATTGTTTTTGTGATTAATCACTATGCTTTAATTATGTTCAATTTGTAACAATGAAAATACATCCTGCATATCAAATATTTACATTATGATTCATAGCAGTAGCAAAATTACAGTTATGAAGTAGCAATAAAACTTATTTTATGGTTGGGGGTCACCACAACATGAGGAACTGTATTATAGGGTCGCGGCATTAGGAAGGTTGAGAACCACTGTTCTAGTTCCTTTGCAGCATCAGTCCCCACATCCAGACATCATCAGACTGATGGCTGAACTTCAGCCTGGGTAGGAGATCTGCTCTGTGGCCCCTGTCCCTGCCCTACTTGCTAGGAAGAGGGGTTTACTTTAGAAGAACCATATCCTGACAAAAGTAGGATACGGGATATAGCTCAGAGAATTCCCACTACTGGATGACATTTTCTATTTTATAAAAAAAATGTCAGTGGGTACTCACAACATTTGTTTCATGAGCCACCAATGGATCATGACCTATTCTTTGAAGAGTACTTCTCAGAGAAGACCTTCTGGATCAATTCTCTGAATACAAGTGAGAACAGAAAAACCATGACCTGGTTTTTCTGGTCCTACTTTACTCCTTTTGTTGTTCTGACTCAGGGTTTTCTGATCGAGGACCTTGACAGCTGCTTTGGGAGTCCTGCCCTTGCCTTCTTTAGGCCTGCCCTCCCCAGCTCCACCCCAGGCTTCCTGTCCAGAGTTTCCTGCCCCTTGAAAATGTGGTCATGGCCATGATATAAAGTTGTAGCTTCGGTAATTCAATGATTCTATGTTTTAATTCAATCTTAAACATTCAAGATGCATTTAGTACAGTTTATCTTAACAAATAGCACCCCTCACAAACTGAGCCCAAGTACTAACACCATTGTCAACTATGAAAGAGATTGATAGTGAGAAATGGCAAAATTACACTTATCAAGCTTATTTTTCAATGGCTATTCTCTTCTTCAATCTTTAAAAAATGTCAGAATTTTTCTCCATAGCTTTTATTATAGAATTGCATTTTTTTATTTGTGGTTATTTGATTAATCACAAGTTCTATGATCTCAGAAACTGTAATGCTAAGTATACCTATAGTAGGTTTCAATAAATATTTGCTGAATGGGTAAATGAATGTTTCCTTTCAACAATAAAGATACATTCTAAAAAAAAAAAATAAGACTTTGGTAAGATTTCTTTTTTCCCACAGAGGCTTTGAACTTTCTCCCATGTCTTATACTAGAATACCGATTGTGAATTTGTCTCTGAATCAAAAATTAGATGTACAGCCCTACAGGTTTGAGTTATCTTGAGGATTTCAGTTGGGGTATAATCTCCTCAATACACATCAGCATCCAGGCCCATCGGTAGCTTTCTAATAGCTGCCATGGATCACACACCTCATAGTCATTCTAGGAAGTGGGTACTATGATTATCCCTCATTATACAGAAGAGGAAATTGAGGTTCAAAAAGGGCTGATCTAGTTCTCTAGGTTCTATGCTATTATGCCTTTATGCTGCCTTTTTGTGAAACTGTATAGAGCAAGAGCAGAGAAGACTTTTTGGACACCCTTGACAATCCAATAGGGAGTCACTGCCAGTCATGACAGTTATGTCAAGTGCTATGTCAAGACTGAGGTAATAAGTATAATAGGAATGCCCTTAGGAGGGGCCCAGAATGCCCAAAACCACAAGTCTGGACACTGATATGAGTGGGAACTTGTCCCAAATAGCTTCTATTTCTTATATATTTAAGGCCCGTCACCTATGTCGAGGTGCGGGGGGTTCCCATATAGGTGCTGCTCCTAAGTGGGACATGCACAGGTGGTCTGGACCATCGCTTGAGGATTGTGCCAATACCTTCTGGTCAGATACTTTCACAGAGACAGCACCGAGATCTGAGCCGAGCCGGAGAAACTACACACAGACAAACAGGTTAGATGCAGGCACACAGGGGGTTTATTTATCAGTTCCTGATGGGTCTCAGACACTGGGAAGGATCTATCCGGCGATGCTTGCTGATACACACAAAGGGGTAGTTGGCGCTGGCTCTTTTGTCGATTGATGGTTAATTGGGCAGAGTTTCGTGCTGGGAACCGAGACGTGAGCACACACAGTTCCTCACGCTCTAGCAGCAGGAGAGGTGTGCGCTGCTGGGTCGATCAGACTGTCTGATTATATACCCCTCTGTAGGCGTGGTCTTCTTTGGTGTGTGTTATCAGTGGCTGCCATGTGTGGATCCACCCGGGGTCTGCTAATCTATGGGTGTGTACAGGCTTTGGGTGTTCCCATTAGATAGGTTGTTTACCAGTACTAGTTGGGGTACAAGGGTGCATTCTTGGGTCTCACACAGTATTCCTATATCTAACATTAGGTACTATAATAATTAGTATAATAGTTCACACAGGGTTACATGCTTTAAGTCTTACATTCTAAGGTCCTAACATTAAGTACCATAATGATTACTATAACAGAACTCCGCCCCTGATGGGCTCTAAGAACTCAGAGCTCTGACCACCCAATGCTTGAGCTTGGCTGTACCACAGGTCACCCTGGAGCCCTGCTGGACTTTCACTCCACTGCAGTAGCCTGGCTGGAGACCGAACCCCCGCCCCCTCCACCTGCAGACACTGCCAGTGACTGGGACTTACTGTTGGACACTTGCTCTACTTGAGTGGGTAGAATGTGCAAAAGGTGTTAAAAGCAGTTCTGAGGAACATGGTTTGAATTCTCTGAATTTTACAAAAGCTGTGATAATTATTACTTTTCTCAGAGTTACTTACATTTCCAAAAGACACATATTCTGATTTTTTCTCTCTCTCATAATCGATAATCAAAATGAGCTCCTTTAAGAATCTGGCTAGCAGCAAACACAGTGACCACTCAAAGCACTCAGTAAATGCTTAGTCAGTAAAAACTGGTATCAAGACTGATCTCAGCAAGCATGGCCTGAGGCTGCCCGCATCAACCCTGAGAGGTCTGTGAACATGGACTGTTGCCTCTTCTCTTCCCTTTCTCTTTACCTTCTCTCCTCTTGCCTAATCCCACCTTTGACCTCAGGAACTAGATTGACATTCTTTCTGCTGGCTCACAGTGGGAAGGTAACAAACCTAATTAGGTAACAAACAATTAGCTGACAAGATTAAGGCAACCGGCCCCTTGATTTCCATCTGTAGCCAGTACATCCGGGCTTGGACAGATGCCAGGGAAACCATGGTGACCCAGCCTCCAGGGAAACAAATCCACAGAATTGAGTTTGGGTGCAAAATCTAAGTGGAAAACTTTGCAGATAAATAAATAAATGCTGCTTTGATGGCCAATCCTGATCTCGTCACAGAGAAGTTAGGGAGTAGGAGGAGAGATGGATTTTAGAGTTCCAGGGGTTGATTATTTTGTAATACAATACTAAGGAAATGGTGGGAAAGAATCCTACACACAGATGAGGAAGACCTGTTTCTGGTCCTCCCAGTCCACCTCAACCAGTGGCTTGAGGTCCTTTCATACCTATCTGGTCTGAGGAGTCCACCATCTGCCAAAAAATGTATACCTGTTGAGCAGAACTGCAAAAGGCTGTTTCTTTCTTTCCATGTCACGTGAAATAATTTTTTTTTCCGCTTAGAGAAAGATACTATTCTATCTAATAATAGAGAAAAATGGTAATTAACTGTAACTTTGCTACCCTTCCCATTGGCTAATCAGCAAGATATGCAAATTAACTGCCAACCAAGATGGCGGCCGGCAGCCAGGCAGCTGAAGTGAACAGGAGGCTTGCTTGCTCCAGTGAAGGAGGAAGCCAACGTTCCCCGCCTGCCCCTGCCGGCCTCTGAGCTTGCACTCTAAGAAACAATGTTGCAATTATAGAAGCTAAACAAGCTCTAGGAACCTGCTTTCAGCAGTCAGAGCTGGAGTTGCATCAGAGTTTCAATTACAGAACCCAAACAAACCCAGATACCTGCTTTCAGCAGCCGAGGTCTCAGAGCTGGAGCTGAGCCTCAGAGCTAAAGCCAGCTCTCAGCTCCAATGACAGCCATACAAGGTAAATAAATCCCAGAATAAAAAGAAAAAGAAAAAAAGGAGAGGTTGGGAGCTTCAGTCACCCGCCAGCCTGAAAACG
>NW_006295491.1:1689572-1704408 GCF_000327345.1 Myotis davidii | reverse complement strand
CCCCTGGGGAGCAGGCCTAAGCCAGCAGGTGGTCATCCCCCGAGGGGTCCCAGACTGCGAGAGGGCACAGGCCTGGCTGAGGGATCCCCCTCTTCCCCGTGAGTGCACAAATTTTTGTGCACTGGGCCTCTAGTAGTAGTAATATAAACATTATAATTTTAAGGAAACATGTAAATACCAGATTGCCAGGACATGCACGCTCTGGAGTAATTTCCGAACTCGGGGAATTGGTTGTTTGAAGTAGGCCTCTCGAAGGGATCCCTGGAAGCCTGGATTGATAAGCCATGCCACTGCCCAGGCAAACCAATCCAGCACCTCCACTCTGAGCAGCCTCAGTCTGCACCCAACGAGTTGGCAGCGGCGGCCTGCAAGGTGGCGGGGGAGCAGGCTTCAGAACTAGATAACTAGATGTTCCAAAACTTACTTGTCCCTCTGTTGACAGCAGTGACGCCCAGAAAGCCCATGTCATGGCTCTTCCTTTCGAGTCAAAGGAAGAGGTTGCCACTTCAAAATTGTTCATGGCACGAAAGAGTTGGGCTGCCATCTGCGCAGCCACATGGGAGACAAACCACGAAAGTGTGTGACAAGTGCTTCAGCAGTAAAAACAACCCATCTGTGCACTCGCAGTGCTACACCAGCTAAAACCCTCAAGTGTCACCTGTGTGACTCTGTCCCCTGGACAGCAGCAGCTTCAAGAAACACCTGCAGATACATTTCTAGAGCAGCCATACAAATGTCAGCTCTACCCCGACACCAGCCACAACTCCACCTCTGGTCCCACACAGATGGGTTCCAACCAAGAGAGGACCATGGTCAGAGTTCAAGGTCCATCTGAGCTGCTGGCCTGAGTCTTCCTAGGCTGCCAGCTCCAGATAAGCCACATCCAGACTAAAGCGAAGGAAGACGCATCCCCATAGACACTGAAATGGACACAGATGCTCGCATGTTGAGGTACCTCCTGTTGGGGGTCTATGGAGCAACTAAGATCTAGTAGGAGCAGTTGACCCAGAGCCAATATAATGCCCTCCCAGGCATCCTCATTCCCAGCCCCACTTCTCTGAGCTGCTTCACACCGGCTCTCACAGACTCTGGGGCAGACAGTGTGGGGCGGAGTGCTGGGAAGATAGGTATCTTTTCTGGAGAGCAGACTGTGGAGGTGTGGTGAGTTCTGGTTATACCAGGCGTTATGCTGTCGGGAAACGTTAGCCAGAAACTGAAGAGTCACAACAGATTTATTGAGTGTCACCTATGTGCCACATTTCCCTCCCGTAATCCTGAACTCAGCTCCCTGACGCAAATGCTGTGCCCACCTCCTTAGGCTTGCCACCACTATCCACTCGGACCCGGACCACTAATGCAATGGTCTCCAAACCCCTCGTCTGCTTCCATTTTGGACACCCCCTGCTCCAATCCTGTCTTCTCACTCTTTCTAAATATTAGTCAGATCATGCCACACTTCCGCTTCAACCCTCCAATGGCCACTCATGGCAGAGTCCAGGGCAGTGATGGCGAACCTATGACACACGTGTCAGAGGTGACACGCGAACTCATTTTTTTGGTTGATTTTTCTTTGTTAAATGGCATTTAAATATATAAAATAAATATCAAAAATATAAATCTTTGTTTTACTAGGGTTGCAAATATCAAAAAATTTCTATATGTGACACGGCATCAGAGTTAAGTTAGGCTTTTTCGAAATGCTGACACGCCGAGCTCAAAAGGTTCGCCATCACTGCTCTAGGGGGATGGTCCAGGAGGCTCTGAACCTGACTCAGTAGAGAGACACTAGGAGAGGGAGATGGGGCTTGAAGAAGCAAAGGTAGCAAAGCCAACCAAAGAAGGACATCCTCCCTCCGCCGAGGCACATGCTGAAGATATCTCGCTGGGCAGGAGGACCATCCCTAGGGCAATCCTGAGGGCTATGAGCTGAGGATGGCAGGGCCAAATGTGGGTAGGAAGGTAGGTCCCCTGAGTCATCCCATCCAGGAACACTTGGTTTAAATGGAGGCAAACTGGCTCCATAGAAAATCCATGAACTTGTGAGACCTGACAGTTGTCACTGGTTTCTGCTAAGTTCTTACATTGAATCCAGGTCTCTTAGCCCATTTGCAGGGAGAAAACACATCTTGAAAACATCTGAGAACGATGTTCACCACCTTCAAACGAAAATCATGAATGGCTGGAATGAAACCATTTGTCTCCAGCAACATCTAGAACTGCTCTCCCGAGAACCTGAGGAATGGAAGCGAAGAATGCAGGAGCTGAAGGGGCCACGGGATTTGCTGGAATGCTCAAATGCACGGATGCAATAGGAACTGAATGATAAAGGGAGCCAATTAAATTTTCTGGTTGAAACCACGCTGAAGGCCATTCATATGCCTGATCTCCTCACAGAGATCCCATAGAGGCCGACAACTTGGAAGCAGAGGAAAAGAGAGACGCAAGAAGAGAACGTCACCCACTTTCTAAGTGGGCAGCCAATCTGAAGAGTCTCAGTTTTGCTGCTAACTTAAAAGTGTACGAAAGAGAAAAATATCCAGAAAACTGTGAAGAAAGTCAAATGAATGATGCACTTATGGGACAAAGAAACCATCTCCAAACAGAGCAAGCATCTTTACAGTCTGAACATTCAAAGCTCAACAGTGAGACTCAGAAACTTCGGCTGCAACTTCAAATGCTGCAAGGATCACACCAAGAGCAAGTGAAGCAGCTTCTGAGAAAACCAATCAAGGAGAAAAGGCACTGCCTGGACATTGAGAAGAGGTTTTGCAAGGTGCATGGAAACATGAGCTATTCCCATCAGAAGGGTAGCCTCCACCAGGAGATGGCTGAAGATATGGAGAAAGAATTGGAGAGAGCCATCTTCTCTTGTCAACACCAGATTCTCATCTATGAGAAAAGAGCTCAAGAAAGGTGGCTGGCAACTCTGTCAGCCAAGAGACAGCCCAACAGGCTCAGAAAGGAAAATGAGCACATTAGACAAATACTAATGTCCAGTTTAAGTCCAATCCTTTCCCAAGTGGAGATTTTGCTCCTGATGTTCCATGTGCAGCCCACAGAGGTCCAGAAGTACCAGGGGATCCCCTGGGTCACCAGGTCCTTCAGGAAGGAGGAAGGTAATGCTGGGAGGGCTCAAGGATTGAAGGTCCCATCAAGGTTTAATTCATCTTTTCCAGCAGCAGGGCCTGAACTTTCACCATCATGGCAACACATGTGCCTGTGCCTTCTCTCTATAAAAGTAATTTGGGCCCTGGCTGATGCGGCTCAGTTGGTTGGCATTGTCCTATGCACGGAAGAGTTGCTGGTTCAATCCCTGGTTGAGGCAGCTGAGAGATGTTTCCCTCTCACCTAGATGTTTCTCTCTCTCTCTCTCTCTCTCTCTCTCTCTCTCTCCCCTCTCTCTCTCTCTCTCCCTCTCTCTCTCTCTCACCCCTTTCTCCCTATCCCTTCCTCTCTCTCTAAAACTCAATTTAAAAAAAAGAAATTTTGGCTTATCTCTTTCAGTCTTTGCAGTCTAACTGTTGTTGATGCTGCAATGCTTATATTTAACTTATATAGCATTGTTTTTGCTTAGGTAGTAGTTGTTCAAAGGTGGATTCATTTAACATAATTCTTAGGAATACATTTTTTTTCATATCATTGGACCATCTAAAATTAAATACATCAGTATTTTATTTTGATTTCAATAAAATGTCCACTTTTACCTAAACCATAAAAAAAAGAAGCCCTGGACGGATAGCTTAGTTGGTTAGAGAATGCAGAAATAATCATAAATAATTGGAATAACAAATCGATATTGATCTCTCTCTCTCTCTCTCTCTCTCTCTCTCTTTCTCTCCCTCTCCCTCTCTCAGATCAATAAATTAAAAAAAAATAAATGTAAATATCATAACTCTAACAAAACTTCCTTTTTGCATGTTACCTTCTACATGCATGGTTCAAATATAGTTGTACTAATAGTGCACATTTATTTTATGCTGAAATATTTAACAGTAAATAAATCCAACCACTTGAACAAAAACCTGTCCTTTGATCTGTTTACTAAATTTACTATATACAAGTTCTGCATAAGTTCTTTCATCCCTGTTTCCTTTCAGGAATGAAATATCCCACATGACATTAGACATTCTGCTTGACTTTTGGATTTGTGCTGTCAGTGGGATTTTACTTGTAAACTAAACTTTATACACAGTTGGACTAAACAGAGCTTTTACAACCATCGTGACCTTCGGGTTCTCCCAAGTTTCCATATGGGTTCAGTTTCCACCACTCCATGAAAAATTGCTCCTCTCAAAATGAGTAACCATCTCCACCTTCTTCCTGAACACAGTCTTTAAATGTTGGCATTTTTCAGGGTTTAATTTGGAGCCCTAATTTCTTCTCTCATATTCTCTCCAGTGGGCAGTTCATCTATTCCATGCTTTTAAATACTTCCCCACGCCCCTCCTCTAAACTCATATATACCATATATTCACCTTAGTTATCAAACTGCCTCCTTGCCATTTCCCTGTTCAACTGAAGATTGAAGATGCTGATGGGAATAATCACAGAAGTCTTAGAATGTTGTCATCCTTAAGAATTCAGAACTTGCCTCACAGGCACCTCAATTCAATATCTTCAAAATAAAACTTTTGATCCAACCCATTCCCACCCCCAGGACATTCCCTCCCCTAGTGTTTCTCCATCTTGGTGAATGGAACCGTCCTCTATCCAGTTGCTAAATCTAGCAGGCCCTGTCATACTTAATTCTCCCTTCCTCTGTTCAATGAATCCTGCCATCCCTACTTCCTTAAATATTTCTCACCTTCAACAGTTTCTCTCCAGCCCTAAGCCATTCTCTACTCTTTCCTGGATCACTTCGGTCGTGGCCTGACTTCCCTATTACCCCTCTTGCTTCCCGCCAGAAGAGAGCCAGAGTAATTTTTAAGAAACACAAATTGAATTATGATACACCACTGTTTGACAACCTTAAATGGATTGTACTTTCAATAAAGTCTAACCTTCTTTCATGGCCTACGTGATCTGGCCTCTCCCCTTTCTCCTGTCTTGTCCTACCTGTTCCCTTGCCCTACATATCTCAGCGACACAGAACTCCTTTCTCTAACTCAGTGGTTCTCAACCTTCTGGTCCTTTAAATACAGTTCCTTATGTTGTGACCCAACCATAAAATTATTTTCGTTGCTACTTCATAACTGTAATTTTGCTACTGTTATGAATTGTAATGTAAATATCTGATATGCAGGATGGTCTTAGGCGACCCAAGTGAAAGGGTCATTCGACCGCCAAAGGGGACGCGACCCACAGTTTGAGAACCGCTGCTCTAAATGAATAGACTAACCCATCTTCTGCTCTAAGGTCTTGTACTTACTATTGTTCTGCTTGGGACCCTGCTCTCTGCTCTTTGCTTGTCCCCCTTCTGCTCATTCTCTGGGCCTCAGTTTCAGTGTGACCTCTTCCAAGGGACCTCCCTGTACCCAACTAACTACACACACACACACACACACACAGTTAATATCCCACTGCATCTTTTCATTGATAGCATTCATTGAATATTTAATTATGCATTTTTTTTCTTTTCTGATTTTTATTACTTTATTTTTTTTATAAACCCTTGTATCGAGGGCTGACTTTTAATTATGCATTTTTGTTTATTGATCATCAAATGCTTTAGTCACTTATCTTTTCCCCCTCCATCCTCAGAGAGTTTCTTTTATTTTTTCTTTCTGCCACTTAACTTTTCACTAGTTAATAGTATACTAATATTTGTTGACTGAATAATTTACAAACTGTGAACACAAGGTAATTGGTTTTTAAGGGGGAGGTATTTAAACTTTCAAAAATTAAAAAAATAATTTACATTGCTTCAAAATCTTGAGTTTTATAATCATTTGATAATATAAGCCAATAAAATAATTTTAAGTAACAGTGCCCTACACAAACTGGCCTACAAGAAAAGAGAGGTGATAATTTGTATGTGTTGGGGATGTTTAACTGAAGATAGAAACTGCTGGTGGAGCCCAGGTGGCATGGCTCAGTGATGGAGCACCAACCCATGAACCAGGAGGTCACGGCTCAATTCCTGGTCAGGGCATATGCTTGGGTTGCAGGCTTAATCCCCAGTGTGGGGTGTGTAGGAAGCAGCTAATCAATGATTCCCTCTCATCATTGATGTTTCTCTCTCTCTCTCTCTCCCCCTCCCTCCCTCCCTCCCTTCCTTTCTGAAATCAATAAATACATTAAAAAAAAAAAAAAGCCTGCTGGTAGAAATTCTGAAGAATTTAGAATCTTCCTCCCCTGGTGTCTATGGGAAGAGATAATGTCAGTAGTGGTGTTAGCCAAGGCTGCTCTTGTTCACTTATCAGTTACAATAAAGAAGTCATGCCGAAACCGGTTTGGCTCAGTGGATAGAGCGTCGGCCTGCGGACTGAGGGGTCCCGGGTTCGATTACGGTCAAGGGCATGTACCTGGGTTGCGGGCACATCCCCAGTAGGAGATGTGCAGGAGGCAGCTGATCGATGTTTCTCTCTCATCGATGTTTCTAACTCTCTATCTCTCTCCCTTCCTCTCTGTAAAAAATCAATAAAATATATTAAAAAAAAGAAGTCATATGATATGACAAAATGAGTGACAAGAGGGTCTTATCATCATGAAACTGGTCCTTCGAAACATTCAAACACCTGGGATTCCCTCAGAGTTTAGGATTCTTTCCTGGCTTATGAAAAAATGCATTTTAAAAAACATCTGGTTTGGATTTCTTCCCTTTGTTAATTTGGTGAGCAGTTTAAAATACCACATAGTCTGAATTAGCCAACATATCCCCACATTTTGAAGGAAAGCAGTCTTCAGTGAGGGACATTATGGAACTAGAAGTCGAGTTAATTTTATAGTAGTCTTTTGTTTAGTTTTACCTATAAAAATAAGTGCAAATTATTAATTACCACCATGATGGGAGGAAAATGTTTATTGTTTGAATGAATTCTGTATCTTTGGGAACAGCATTATCAATTGATGATAATAGCCTATGTCAATTGTGAAGAAAGGAAATGGTTCAGATGCAAACTCAGGGCTAAGGAGAGCTGAACTGAAAGGCCAGGTGGGCTTGCCCAGAGTCTCCCAGCTTTGCCTTTAAATGGAGTAATTCCCACAGCAGAAGTGGCGTGCCTGCCTGCATGTGAGTGTGTGCAAGGTTACCACCCGGGGAGCAAAGATGCCGATAGTTTAAGGACAGAAGCTGAGCAGAGCCTACACGGAGAAGGCTGAACAGCAGAAACTAGGGTGTTTATATCAGCCAGTGACTTCCGGGCAGGATAGGAGAATTTTTTAAAATAGTACTAAAACCAGAAGTTACAAACATCCTGAGAGCTTATGGGGACAGCTCGACGCAGAGCAAAGAATCCACTGAGAGGGAGGGGGCGAAGGAGACTTTTCTGGGTAACAGGTGGCTACTGCAGGCCCTCAAACTTGTGCATTGATGGGGGGAACACTTGCCTTCCACTCCACACACATTACTCACCTACAACAGCAATACAGTTGACAAAAAGGACCACTTCTGTCCTTAAAAGGAGCACTTTAGGCAACTGCAGATGGAGAAAGAAAATTAATGAAAAGGCTTCATGCAAAGAGCTAACCATTTGGATGGCGACAAGCATGGGTGAGGAACAGCATGCAGCCTAGGGAGGGATTCCTCCTCAAGGAAAGAAAAGAAGATCCTGATAAGCACAGTGACCAAGGTCCAGACACAGTGACCTTGGTGAACTCTGGTTAAGAATCACATTAAATACTCAGTGAGGAGGGATTAAAAGTCAATGCCAGAACTGCTCTGTATATTTTCATATGTTTAATACATATAAACTTCAACCGGGTCAACTATTTGGTTAACTCCATATTGCTAGTTGCTAGAGTATAGATTCAATCAGTCTAAACGATTCCAGGGGTCTTTGTAAAGAACTGAATAATTTTTTTTTTAATCTAGAGGCTTTGTTAGAGAAAGAAGGCTGTCCTCCATGAATCCAGCTTTTAATTGCAATCAAGGCCCCAAAGTGAGCAGACCCTGTAAGCAGCCTGCCTTAGAGAACAGTGGTGTGAGGGGTTTGTTCCCCTTAAAGTGGGCTTACCTCTACACTTTCAGGAATGGATGTTAATGGGATAGAAGTATTGCCGATCCTAGGGTGAGAAATTGAAGGAATAAAGAAAAAGGACTAATAGCAGGTTCTTACTTTACCTTCTTTTTTATTTTTGTCTTTCATCCTTCCAAAGCCTGTGCTTATCCACGAGGCCGCCATCTCCTAAGACCACCGGTGGCGATGGCACAGTGTACTGTGACATGCATCCTGAGGACTGATGCCTGAGCTGAGAGTTAGGAGAGCTGGATTTGAGTTCGTGACCTATACTGGCAACTAGTTGAGTGGCCCTGCTCAAGTCTTCTGGTCCTTTCAGGTCCATAAATGATCTAGTTCTGCTGACAACATTCTTCCCTCAGACCCAGAACTTTCTCTTGCTTGACTCTACCTGCCCTCACTCTCTCTCCATGGCTCATCACTTCCTAAACTCTGCCTTGAGAAGCCCTCAGTGATTTGGCTCCACAAACTCACCAAGAAAGTCTCCCTCAGCTTATGGAGGGTCTGAGACATTCTCTACTCCACTTATGTCCCCTCTCCCATCCTCCCTTGCCTACCTAGTAAAGCCCAACGCTTTCAAGGCCATGCCAAATCCTAAGTTCACCAAGAAACATCCTCAACGCTCCTCAAAATATTTCCTCTGTCCTCCAGAGTTATTCGTGTACATGTCTCCCTCTCCTGCTCCCCCGCAAAGGAGGGATCAACTCTTCTTTGCCACACCCCCTAGCTCAGTGATGGCGAACCTATGACACACGTGTCAGAGGTGACACGCGAACTCATTTTTTTGGTTGATTTTTCTTTGTTAAATGGCATTTAAATATATAAAATAAATATCAAAAATATAAGTCTTTGTTTTACTAGGGTTGCAAAGATCAAAAAATTTCTATATGTGACACAGCACCAGACTTAAGTTAGGGTTTTCTAAAATGCTGACACGCCGAGCTCAAAAGGTTCGCCATCCCTGCCCTAGCTTTTTGCTTTGCTGAGTCTGTTGAATTGCTTGGAAGAAATTAATTCTAAATTCTTATTAAATAAAGATCACTGGGGTAAGTGTAAAGGAACGTCTGCTTAGGTTATTTAGTACACATGCAACACATGCTGTTACGTCAGCGGTTCTCAACCTGTGGGTCACGAACCCTTTGGCCGTCGAACGACCCTTTCACAGGGGTCGCCTACCATCCTGCATATCAGATATTTACATTATGATTCATAACAGTATCAACATTACAGTTATGAAGTAGCAACGAAAATAATTTTATGGTTGGGTCACAACATGAGGAACTGTATTTAAAGGGCCAGAAGGTTGAGAACCACTGTGTTACATGTTTTTTAAAAACTTCTTTGTTGAGATAGAATTTGTTTGCTACACAACTCGCCCAGTGTACAATTCAATGTTTTTAGTATATTCACAGGGTTGTGCAACCATCACTGTAATCTAATTTTAGAACAGCTTTGTCTCTCCAGAAGCAAACCCTGTACCCTTTAGTAATCACTCCCATTCCCTTTACCCCCAAAAGCCCCTGGCAACTTCTTTCTGTTTCTATAGATTTGCCTATCATGGATATTCATTTAAATGAAATTGCACAATATGTGGTCTTTTGTGATCTAAATGTTATGCTATTGAAGAATTCAGAGATTTTCCTTTTTAAAAAGTTGGCTCCTTTAAATAAACCTCTTGCAAAATCCACTGTAGCAGAGAGAACGCATTCATCAGGCAGGAGGAACACCGAGTGACCTCTTTAAGGGTGTTTTCGCAGCAAATAACAATTCTATCATACAAATAAATGACTTATTTACGGGGAGGAGGCTTTGGGTGAAGGTGAGACACATCGTGGAGCAGCTGTCCTCTCCCAAGGCTGGCTCTCCCCTCTAGAACCTACTGGAGGCAGCAGCCCCCAATGGGAGGAATGATCAAGTTCTTGGGAAAAGCCAAAAATGTGCTGTGTACCTTCTCACTAAGAGGATGAGGTGCCATTTTTCAATAATCCTTGAAAAGTGTCTTGAGAATTAAATTCATCATCTTATTACCAATTTCATGGATACTAAGTTGCACTTTTTTTTCACATGTAAAGTTCCTTCAATTTGGATGCATCTTACAGTCACTGCAGACCTGGTGGCAGTCACAGAGAGTTGTCCTTGTGGTGCCAGCACAAACCTGTCACAGCTGTTCCTAGGCCATTTCAGTTGAGATGTGCCTGGTTGTCACCAGCTGTGCTGCGTCCCCAGGCCATTTACAATGTCCTCAGAAATGTATACTATGACTTGACATTGACCCTCTACATACCCATTGCTCTTGATGGCACAGAAGATAATGTGCGTAGAAACACAGACGTTGTTGACCGAGGGTTAAACAGCGATTCAGAAGACTCAGACTCTGCACACAAAAACATGTTAAGAATACCCTGCGCTGATATGTTGCTCTTTATGCATGCATAAGAATGATATGTGACTTTTAAAAATCTGTGTCAAACTCTGAAGGAGCATTTCAAACTGATTTGTTTTAAAAGAAAAGCTTATGTTAGGGTTTAATTGGCAGGTATTTGTTTCTTTCTTAGTGGTCATAAAATAAGGATACATTTTACAGTCTCACATTCTGCATCTTTAATTTGGTATATTCCTGGTGTATCTCATTCCAAGCTCTTTGTGAATTAGAGAAGGGGCTGAGAAATGCAGCTAAATTCTCAGAGACTCACGCCAACCGGACCAGAAAAATGAGTCCTACGTAAGGCATGTTTGAGGTTGCTTCTCATGCCCCAACGCTTGTACAGAGAGCAACAAAAATCCCGATGGAGATAAGCAAGTTGGGATACACAGGACTCAAGTGGGATTCCGTGTTCATGTGCTGGCCAGCAGCCTGGAGACGCTCTATAAGCTCCTGGAATCCTCCCGAGGATTGCAGAACTCCATAAACTATATGCTGACATCATCCCTGTCTGGGCGAAAACAGAACCAGCAGCCACCCAAGAATGGCCTTTCAGAATCCCTAATGAATTAATCACCATAAACCCGAGCGGACAGGGAGAACATGCTCAGGCCTTCAGCCTGCCTTGGCCCAGGAGTCCCCCCTCCCGTTCTCTAATTAACTTTACAGTTGCATCTGCCTTCCCTGCCAAGCTCTCCCATAAAAGAATTTATCACCTTCTGTTCTGCTTTTCTTCCCAAGTGTGAATCAGAAACCAACAGTACCGTTTCAAAAGGCACTTTCAATCAATCCACTTATGCTCCCCAAGCACCTTTATATGGAATGCGTGAGCTCTTCTGCATTTCCTTTTGAGGCCTGATGAACCACGCTGGCCCAGAAGCTCACTGCTCGCTGGCGCCAATCATATTAAGAAGAAACACTTGTTCATGTGCCAGGCACTGTTCTGAGGGCTTCACCGATATTACCTCATCGAATCCTCACGAGGAGGCAAATACTGTTATTACACTCCTGATACAGGTGAGGAAACGGAGGCAGAAAGAAGTTAAGAAACCTGCCCACGGCCACGCAGCTCTAGACAGAGGGCTGAATGCAGGCAAGCTGGCTCCACGGTCCATGCTTCTGAGCACCATTATGCTCAACCATGAAGAAAGATCTCAGACTCTCAGGTTGCCTTTTATGAGGTTAGCTAGTTCTGTGATTTTCACACCTTTAAAATCAGACTTACTTAGAACTCCTATATATAAAGGATCCAATCAGAGGTGTGCTGTTTGAAATGGGGGCAAGGCCCTGTAGGCATTGTGCCTGTTCTGGCCTTCCTCTGGACCCCTGAGGTGGCCCGAGGGCATTTCCTGGGATTCCAGCGGCTTCTGGGAAACCTCTACTGAAATGCTTCTTCTTATTGACGAGACCTCAGAGAAGCAGCTAATTTCCCCAGGCTGCAGAGTTTGTCCTGGCCAGACTGTGGGCAGAGAGAGCCCAGCTCTCCTGACCAGGGCCTGGCTCCCTGGCCCAGCCCCAGCACGCTGCCTCTGCATGTCCGCGAGTGCCTGCTATGCCGCTCTTAATGAGGACAAACAAATGTGCTCATCGCATTCAGTTCAAGTGTGAATGATGTGATCATTCAGCTCCTGCTTAGCAATCCTTTCTCCGGAAAGATCTGGGGCAGATGCTGCAGAGCTTCAAGCACAGACTCCCAGATAACAGTGGCATGCCTTCAGGGGCGTCCTCCAAATCAGGGCTGCAGGGGGGCTCTGCTCACCAATTCGTCTCAACTAGTCTCCTCTCCAAGGACCTTTCTTGTCCAGCTGTTACTATTATTTCATGCCAGATAGTGCTTGGAAGTTCGTCCTTCTAACTGACTCCTCATAAGCTAGGGGACAGAGATCCTAAACCACCTGAGACGTTTTGAAGGATTCATTCAGGGTGGTAATATCTCTTTTTCTGGGAGTATAAATCAATCCCCAACTTCTTCTGCATGGATCACTTTGTATTTGCAGAGAGCCCACAAAGCGTCATTGTTTTTGAAAGCATTGCCACTTGAAAACGAATCTTTGTCCTTCCCTTGAAAGTGAATCTGTGTCCTTCCCTTCGTGCGGGCGCTATCAAGGCCTATTCTGAAAGCTTGAACCAGACCGATGGCATAACTGGCCATGAAGTAATAGTAACATACAATTAGCACTCTGTATTTTTAAGCTAATAAAGAAATGATTCTTTGATTGCAACACTTTCCTTTGTGTTCACTGAATGCTGACGACCTGGCATGACAGTTTAACAGCTTTTTAAGAACTCTGGTCACACGCATAAAAAAACCTAGGCCACCTTGCCTCCCTTTCTGGCCTTGTCTGGTGCTTGTTTTGATAATTTCTATAGTGCAATACACTTATGTAGGGGAAAAAGAAGAAGGAGGAGGAGGTCATGGAGGAAGAAGAAGAAAGAATCAAGTTTTTTTGCCAATACTGATGGGGGAAAAAATCCGTCTTCCTCTATGGGAATTTAGAATCAAATACAACCACAGTATTACGTTCTGAATCTTTGGGCATCTTCAGATATGCCTGCCTTCACCTTTTGTACACTTGGCCACGTTATATATGCTCTCACTTAATTTCTCTCTAGAAATAATGTCAGATTAGTCATTAGGAAATATGCCTTCCCTCTCAGTCTGGCTTCAGACCAGGGAGCTCTCAGGTATAACTTGGAAATTGTGGGGAGAGTGAGCCACTCAGTTGTGAAAGACAGGAGGATAATCCTTCTGCTTTATGTTAAGGTACCTCTCTTCTTTGATCTCACTCAAATCTTAAGTCAGTAATCTGGGACAAGAATACACAATGGGTAAATATCTCCTTGTCTGAATGCAACCAAGTGTAAAAGAAAAAATATACTTACTAACAGCAAGTGCCATTAGAATTGGTCTCATTTTACCCAGTAATTTTTCTGATGCAATTGCTCTTAAGTGGAACATTTTCTATATAGAGATGTGCCGTCTCCACCCAGGACCTACTAGGTCAGAATCGTTGGGGATGTGATCCTAGCAATGTGTTAAAGGGCTTCACAAGTTTTTGTTGTTGTTGTTGTTGTGCCTAACCTAATTGGTGAAGAATGGCTTCTCTCCATGGTTCATATTTGTATCCTAATTTTTAAAAAGATTTTTTAATTGATTTTTTTAAGAGAAGAAGGGAGAGGGAGATAGAGAGAAACATGGATGTGAAAGTGACATGGAACCCAGGCATGTGCCCTGACTGGGAATTAAACCAGCAAACTTTTGGTACATGGGACAATGCCCAACCAACTGAGCCACCCTGCCCAGGGCTGTTTAGGAATTTAAAGCACTCTCATTATTTTTTTGGTAACATCGTATTGATTTCACTAATGGCAAAACTAATTTCCCTGGAAAAAAAACATCACAACTCACAGCTGATGATCTGAAGAGGAAATGATACCAAGTTTCAGTTTGAAGGAAGCACAGTCTATGTGGGTTAAAAACTCCTACCATCTGCCGACGTTATGCAATGACATGATGTCAAGCCAGCAGCAGACAGGTGCTTCTGTGTCATCCAAGCCTGGTGTGGCCCTTGTCACTGATAGGCAGTCTTCAGCAGAGAGACCCAGCACGGAGCAAGCCCAGCAGGGTCTCTGGCCTGGGCAGGTGTCCGCTTCTCCTGGGGAAGACTCCTGAAGCCTTGGGGAGAATTGTGCTGAACATCCAAGGAGTGGGCCGTCCAAAGCTGTCATTCCCAAGCAACGCTCAGTTCCTTCTGGAAACACACCTCCCTGCACACACCTGGTATTCCTGATGAGCGGGTCGCTGGCTGCCCAGAGTGTGAGTGGTGCAAGGGTGAGGAGTGGTTAAACAAGGCGTCGCAGGTAGGCCAGATGGTACCAAGTTTAGGTTAATGAATTGTTATTTCTTTTGTCTATGAACTCATTTTACACAGAGAGCATTTTCACGTGGGTAAAACAACCCTTTCACAATGGCAAAACGTGAAATTAGAAGGAATCACAATAGGTTAAATCCACTCTGAGCTACGGTTTCCCTTGTGCAGATGCCTGTCATGAGTAGCGTGTAAAACCAACCACTGTGACTGTTCATGCATAGGCTCTGCTGATTTTACAAATGCATAGAAATGCAGCCGCCTCTCCAAGGGCAGGCTCCAGCCTGACGTTTGCACAGCCAGCAGAAATCATTTCTTGCAGGAGATAGAATTTCAGCGTTTAGCAATATTCTTTCAAAGGAAGCTGCACTCTCAGCCACACACGCTATTTCAGAGGAGGTGGCTGCCCTCCCCCCACCCCCCGCGCC
>NW_006295491.1:1686615-1689537 GCF_000327345.1 Myotis davidii | reverse complement strand
CGCGCCCCCGGCCCCGCTGCTTCCCTCCAAATTAATGGCAGCCAGCAGGCAATCAATGCCTTTTCTATAGGACGACAGAGAAGATTCTGCAGGCCTCTATGTTGGGGGTATTTATTATGTGAGGCAGACACGAGGTTTTTTAAAAAATGCCATGAATTGTTTTTTTCTGGATTTTCAAAGTAAATCATGTTCAATACAAGCATGTTGAAAAATAACCAAGCCTGAAAAAGAAAAATAAATCATTTTTTAATTCAATCATTTAAAGATAGCCACTCTAATGTGGCAGTGTGCTCTGCCGCCTCTTACACGAGTGGCATTCCACGTACATTTGCTTGCAGCTTGCTTCTCGCTCAATGCATTGTTCATGCAGCACATTTAGTTGCTTCTCTTTTTGTGAGGATGAAGAACGCTTCAGTGAATCTCCTTGGATGCGATTGTTAGTCTACATTTCTCATTATTTCCTTAAGGTAGATTCCTAGAAGTAGGATTCCTAGATCAAAAGATACAAATGAACATCACGGCATTTCCACAAGGGTTTTCTAGGTTGCCTGGAAAATACGTTGCTGTGTTTAACTGGTTGTGTATGGCTGTTTCTGGGTAAGGAAAAAACACCCGCCACCAGCTTTTCTCACGCCACGCCCTTTTTTGTTGTTGGTGTGACTGTGGGTTTGGTGCTTCCCTTAGAGAACGGATGATTGAAGGACAGGACCCACGCTGTCCAGCTTCCTTTGGTCCCTTCAGATCTTCTTCTCTGCCCTGTTCTGTGCCCTGCAAGGCTGGTCTTCATGAAGTACATCGATGGGCTTCCTCACTCTGTGCCTTCTTGTAGGTTCAACCCATGACAGGCTCTGGCCACCATTGGAGGGAGGGAGGACAAAGACGTTGGATCTTTATCCCCCAGGCTGCTCCCTGAAGAACTGCTGTGGGTGAACTGCATTCTTTTTCTTCTCTTCATTTTTTTTTCCTTTTTTTAATCTGTCTTTTAAACATTGTGATAATATATATATGTAATATAACATTTACTATTTCAACCAGTTTTAGGTGTACAATTCAGTAGTGTTAAGGACATTTACAGTATGCAGCCATCACTACTACCTATTTCAAGAACTTCATCATCCTTAACAGAAATTCCATATTCGTTAAACAATCGCTCTTTGTTACTCCACCTATAGCCCCCGGGTTAACCTCTATTCTACTTTCTGTATTTATGAATTATGCCCATTCCAGGTACCTCTTATGATAGGAACCATATAATATTTGTCTGATTATTTCACTTAGGAAAATGTTTTCAAGGTGCCTGGCTGGGTGCTCAGTAGTTGGAGTATCATCCTGTACACCAAACGGTTTCGGGCTTGATTCCTGGTCAGGACACATACCTAGGTTTCAGGTTCCATCCCTAGTCCAGGCACATGTGGGAGGCAACTGATGGATGTTTTTCTCTCATATCGACGTTTCTCTTTCTCCCCCCCCGCCTTCTCCTCCCTCTAAAAATCAATAAAAACATATCCTCGGGTGAGGATTAAAAAGAAATGTTTTTAAGGTTCATCCATGTTGTAGCATGTATCAGAATTTCATTCCTTAAAAAGGACTAGGCATTTGGCTTGTTTCCACCTTTTGGTTGTTGTGAATTATGCTGCTCTGAACATTGTTGTACAATGACTGCATCCTTTTTCAAGCCCATAAATCCTGCCAGGTGGCGCATTTCATATTGCCCCCTCTGTTTGTTCCCATAACCACTCCCTTTCCTTGGTCCCTTAGGCTTGGTGGGTGAGTAGCTCCCTCCTGTTGCTAGTCTTGGGGTATTGTACCATCTCTTGTGGGTTTTCCTACAACTTACCCATGCCTTTGTAGTCCTTCTCTTTACTGTCTTTCTTTGAACTCCCCAGTTTGGGGCTGCAATCTATTCCTTGCTGGGATTCTGACTTTCACTGAACTTTTGCTGTAAACTACCTCCACTTGAGGCTTGAAACAACGGGCCACCTCTCAGTGAGTGCCCAGGCACATCACCCAGGCACCACATCTGTAGAGACTGACAAGCATCTGGAAACTTAAAATAATACAGGTACCCAGGCTCCATGCCACTTCAATTGATTCAAAATATCTAGTGTGATGACCTGGAAAGTTCTCCATTTAAAGACGTTCCCCAGCTGTAGAGCCCCTGGCCCTGGAACTCTTGTTCGCAGCCTTGAACCAAGGTGTAGTTCTAAGTCTGCTTTAAGAGATTACGCCAACGTTTTTGAACTAAAATAGCCAAAGTACGTTGAAGTGATGGTATTTGAAAATTAATCACATTTCATTCACATGAACTTTCTAAATTAACTGTGTTTCATACGGGGTTGGCTCCCAAATGAGCAAACTTTTGGGGAAGGAAGAACAGAGAATTGTTTTCCTACCCAGAAATTGTCTTCTAAGCTGCCAATATATTGTCCACTTCTCTCCAGGCACTGTCTTATTGCGCACTAATCTTTTATGTTCAAGATTCTGTAAGAAGTAATAAAAGGCCAAGCCTGAGAAGCTGCCAGCATGCCAGCTTCATCTTTGGGAAAGCTGCTTCATTAACAATACTTCTGATAGTTCACTTCCTGAGGTCTACAAATACAGCTGTCCTTACTGTGGTGTCAAGAGTCACAGCAGACAGGCGATGATTGCATTACCAGTCCCTCCTGGCAAACAATGGCTACAAATTTAAATGGTTCTCAGAGATAAGTAGGGAGCTGAAAGGGAAGATAGGAAAACAGGCTTTATCTACCTCAGTATTTTGCCAAAGGCAACGATGCATTCAGAGTATTAAATGAGTTCTTATAATATCCTTTGCTTATTACCTCATTTTTATTGTCAATCCTGTCCGGTGGTGGTTTCTGGCAACTCATTTAACTTCTGTGATCTTCAACTTCTTCATCTGCAAAAAAAAGAGAGAGAGAG
>NW_006295491.1:1674897-1681834 GCF_000327345.1 Myotis davidii | reverse complement strand
CTTTAGTAATAATATTCATTTTTATGAAGGGCTCATTTATTTTTTATATGATCCTCTTTAGCCCTGCCCTCACTTCCCCCCTCTGTACTGAGTGTGGCTCCCAAGACTCTGAAGGCAGAAGAGGAAGCGGAGAGAATGAGCAGGCTGCTAACTTAGCTCCAAAGCCGTGAAAAATGAAGAGGGGAAAAAAAAAATTAGGAAAACGCATCAGGGGCAGTAACTGGCGTCAGAAGTGCCAGTTAACCGGTTACTTACTGAGTCTACGCCCTGTGTATCTTTGTAGGTGTTTGTTCCAAATCCAGGCAGTGACTCATCATGACATGACAGTGGCTCTCCCATCCGCTCACCTCCTGCAGGAGGAAACTTTATATGCATGAGGCGTTTTTCTTTCTCATCTAATCACTTGAAGAATAAGGAGAGAGAGAGAGAGAGAGAGAGAGAAAATGTTTTGCTATACTAGAAAGCATCTAAGATCTTGGCAAATTAAAAATTCTTTGGTCCATGAATTCCATATTACAAATGAGAAAATGAGGCGCAGAGAAGTTTAAATGACACCTCTACGTTCAAACCACTATTTAATAGCGGATTAAGCTTCAAATCCAGGCCTACTGGTTCTTAGCTTAGTACCATGGTCAGCAAACTGCAGCTCGCGAGCCACATGCGGCTCTTTGGCCCCTTGAGTGTGGCTCTTCCTAAGCCTTAGGAATACCCTAATTAAGTTAATAACAATCTACCTACCTATATAGTTTAATTTTTAAAAATTTGGCTCTCAAAAGAAATTTCAATCGTTGTACTGTTGATATTTGGCTCTGTTGACTAATGAGTTTGCCGACAACTGGCTTAGTAGATAGACCAAAACGAAGCCATTCAGAGGGTTAAGAGCAGTGGTTCTCAACCTTGGCTGCACATTAGAATCACCTGGGAATCTTTTTAAAATCCTGATTTCTGGGCCTCATCCTCCGGAAATTCTGTTTCTTTGTAATGGGGTGAGGCCACAACATTAGTAACAAAGAAACAGAATTTCCAGAGGATGAGGCCCAGAAATCAGGATTTTAAAAAGATTCCCAGGTGATTCTAATGTGCAGCCAAGGTTGAGAACCACTGGTTAAGAGGATTTAATTAGCAGCGAAACAAGACAAAAACAAAAAGAGAAAAGGCAAGCAAATAGGAACGGATGCTGTAAATACTAGACTTTCACCATCACTGGGGACTGAACAGGAGTGTGGTTGCCCTGTGGTTAGTGAAACCTGTCAGCGCTAAGGTTTTTAAAAAATTGCAAAAAATATGAAATGCCTCCAACCTTAGATGAGCTGGGTGGAAGCTAAGTACCAGGAGGTGTTAAAAATGCCGGTGAAGCCCCTGTGTGGCTCGCTGTGGCTCTCAGGTCAGGTCAGCCACCAGAAACACCGTGTGGCTCTGCGTTTAGCCTGGACGGCTCACATGCCAGATGCGAATGCTTCACAGGACTCAACAGTACCCCTTCTGGGAGCTGGTGAATTTTTCTAAACTTACCCACAACCTCTTCTGCCCTCTCACCTTTAAGATCAGTTGAATCACTGTTTTCTCCCTGCTCCTTAACGGAGAAAATCAATAACCTTCATTGTCTAAGCATCTTTCTAGAGTCTGCTGGAGGCTGCCCTATAATAGCCCAGACTTTCATAATAGCCCAGACTTTGAACTCTTGGTAAATGTGAGCTTTTAATATTTAATATTTCAACATAATACCATTTGGGAACATCTTATTTGTCTGTGGAAGAGCTTGACCCTAAAACACTACCATAATCCCTATAATAGCTTGCTTTTTGGAACCAGAAGTGGTTCAAAAAAATAGATAACTTCATTTTCAGCACATAACATAAACTGTGTTTACTTCAAAATCAGAAATAGGGTTAAACTGGGCGGGGGAGGGGGGGCGGACTAACCTCTTTCGTCAGGCAGTGGTTTAAGAACGTGTACTGCGCAGTGTCCCCTAAGCAAAACCCATACTTTCACTTCTTCAGTGTGCACAGCCTTTGACCAGCACTGGAATGGCACTGAATTTGAAATAGTTTTCTAACACCCCACTCCCTAGCCTTGAGTTAACGGTAAGAGTCCTTGGCACAGGCAGAAATCACAAGCCAGTTTGGGGCAGGAGGGAAGAGATAAAATAAAGCGTATGGGCTCAGGACAGCTTCCTGGAAGCCAGGTGTTAACTTTCACAGTAGTCTTGTTGTCAGGTTCATTTTCTAAGTGTTGTGGGCTAATTAGATACCACTGTGGCCACAACAGCTTCACATCGCAGTGAATGTGCAAAACAAGAAACAAACGTTCCCCATACTCCTCGGCAAATTCAGTTCCTGTTGTCTCACTCCCTTCTTTAATGAAACGTCTTTTGGATTTCAGCAGTGAGTACATGGCTAACGGAGATAAGAATGAGCCAGAAACTCCCCACTCCATTGTAGAGAGGATATGGGGGACACTCCCTCTTTCTGCTCCTGGACCTGCAGGTCTCAGGGTGCGATACCAGGCTTACTGTGTTGTATTAGGATGAAGGGGTCTTGTTGAGATCACAGGGTAAGACCACATCCATGTGGACAGAAGGAGTTTTCCCAGTGGGGAGAGAGAGAGAGAAAGAGTGAGTGAGAGAGAGAGAGAGAGAGAGAGAGAGAGAGAGAGAGAGAGAGTTAGTTAGTTTATGTGTGGTCACTCCCAAGGAAGGAGGCTGGACATCAGTAGGCGAGTGGGAAGACCAGGCAGGCAGACAGGAAGGGCAACCCCTTCTCCTCATGGTCTCCTCCTGTCCTTGGGCCAAAATTTAGACATTTTCTGACCCTCTCCCTGAAGGGGAGAGAATCAGATGGCCTCTGTCATGGAGACAGCCTGGGAGCAAGGCGGGTGTGGCAGCATGTGGCCACTCTCCGGTTTTCCTCTAGGGCTGCTTTACGGATTTCAGCCCGGGCATGGTTGTGCTGTGAGGAATGAGAGTCTTCGTCTGGGCCAGTGTGTAATGCGGGGAGCTGCAGTCTCAGGTGGGAACGTCCCAAAGGGATGGTGAACACTGGGAAGCACAGGGTCCCGGCTGCCGGCCCCGTTGGTGCTTTTCCCTCTGTGGCCGACTTTGGAGGCAATTTGCATAGTCGTTATGCAAAGCATTTTGTCTTGAGCCAGACTTTGTGGCTTTCTCTCTCGGTCCTGTCACTTATTGGTTGTTGATCTTGGGCAAGTTAGCCTCTTGGGGCCTCAATGTTATTGCCTACGAAAGGGGGATATTAGCAAGTGGTTGTGAGGAGTAAATTAGTTCATTTGGTGATACGTCAATGCTACATGAGTGCTAGCTTTCATCTTAAGATGGAGGATGCTATTGGATTTCCTTACAAGAGTCTTGGGACCACTGGTGAAATGGGGGAGCAGCTGCATAAGGCAAGGCCACGGAGAAGAAGAAGGCTGGGAAGAGGATCAGAGAAAAGGACGATGTGGCCACCACATGGTGAAGGGCAGGGGTAAGCGTTCAGCTTGGACTTGGGACCCCTTGATGGTAACAAAAGGAGTGGAATCAAATGAATCAACCCCGCATGGAATGTAACCGTTCTGTTTTATGATGCAGTGACCTGGAGCACAGACTCGAAGCCTATGTTGGGTGCAGCAACTCACCGAGGAGCTGATGGAAACTTTTAGTCATAAGGGGAGTCTGTTTGGCTCTTGTCTGGGGTTTGTTCTTGTGACACACAAGGTCAGCTGGTCTCCCATGAATTTCGTTTCCTAAGGCTGCCATAACAAATTACCACCAATTGAGTGGCACAAAACAAATGAAATTTATTCTCTCCCAGTTCTGGATGCTGGAAGTCTAAACTCAAGGTGTCTTCAGGGTTCCTTCTGGAGGCAACAGTTAGGGTTCAGGCTGAGCGCAGTGGTTTCTCAGATCCTTCAGCTGCCAATGGGAATTTCCACTGGGACCGGCTGTGGGCTGGGGTGCCTGTGGCTAGGTTAGGGTTTGCGCAGAATAGCACCAGGACAAACGCTGGAGGGAGGGGCTGCATAAAATACAGTATTCACATGTTTGTACTGCCCCTTTCCACACCAAACTGCTAAGCCTCAATCAGGGAATTGCTCAGTCTCCTCAGGCCACAGCTGGCTACAGAGAAGGTCAGAGAACCTGGGGCAGGTCCTCTGCCCATAGAAACAGCCACACTCCTCACGGCTGGCCCAAGGGGCCTAAAGGATGGCCTGTAGAATCAAAGACGGCATTCCAGGCCACTTTATTTTCAAATGGGTCAGAGCAAATCAACGCCCTTCCTCTCATCTGGCTGGGTATTCTTCATGCAGCGGCTCTTAGCAACGGCCTCTTCCCCCCTGATTAGTGCTGCCATCAGAGAAATGATTGCTCAGCACAGTGAGTCATCTCAGATCCTGACACTGTAACCATTCCAGATGGTGAGAACATCGCGACCATAATGGCCCTTCCTGTCAGCGCAGGCTGCAGATTGTTCTCGGAACCACGGGGGACAGACACAAGCTTGTAGCCTGGAGAGATTTACAAGGTGTGGCAGTGAAGTAATGACACCGATGCCACAAGCCGAGTGTGGGAGTCAGTCGCTTGTCTTCAGAGTCACAACTTCCACGAGGGGCCAGAGCACAGCAACTGCGAGAAGCAAAGGACAAAAGGACACATGCGGCCCTAACTGGTTGGCTCAGTGGATAGAGTGACAGCCTGGGACTGAAAGGTCTCAGGTTTGACTCCAGTCAAGGGCATGTACCTGGGTTGCGGGCACATTCCCAGTAGGAGGTGTGCAAGAGGCGGCTGATCAATGTTTCTCTCATCGATGTTTCTGACTCTCTGTCTCTCTCCCTTCCTCTCTGTAAAAAATCAATAAAATATATATATATATTTTTTAAAGGATACATGCGACCCAGAAAAATGCCCAGCAAGACATAAGCTGCAGGAGCTCAAGTGGTCTCAGGGCCGCGCTGTCATCAGGAAGGCTCTTTGGGCTTCTTCCAGCGGTTTTCAACCTGTGGGTCGCGACCCCTTTGGGGGTCGAACGACCCTTTCACAGGGGTCGCCTAAGACCATCGGAAAACACATATATAATTACATATTGTTTTTGTGATTCATCACTATGCTTTAATTATGTTCAATGTGTAAAAAATGGAATTGGGGGTCACCACAACATGAGGAACTGTATTAAAGGGTCGTGGCCTTAGGAAGGTTGAGAACCACTGTTTTAGACCGTCCCCTCGGCAGGCTGTGGGCCTCCAAGGAAAAGACGGGCATCTGATAGGCATGCGTTTCAGTGTGAAGAAAAAGAGGCCATCTGCAGTCGCTCATGCAGACAGCAAAAAGGCCCAGCTTTTTGGCATTTGGAATCCTCGGGGAGAGATACGCTAAGTTAAGGGAGACTGAAGTCAGTTTTTAGAATTTGTGCAAATGACTTCACGAAGCTGGTTGAGTTAAACAGTTCCCCCCACCCCACCTCCTCCGCCCACCCAAATGTCTGGTTCCTCTGGAGAGCCGTAGAGTGTACTAAGCACCGCTAAATTTATTTTTCCTATTTTCAAGCTCACACGATAAAAAATAGTACCGGGTGAAGCCTCATCATCATTATGGCAAAGAGAAGCGCTCGTTTCACAATTGGTTGTTTAAAGTTAAGAGTAAATCAAGGGAGCAACCACTGAAAAGATGACGCATGGGCTTAATTCCGTGTTGTTACAGAGCTCGGCAGCTGAGTTAATATATACGTGGCGGTGCTGGCAGGCGGCTCCCTTTGGTAATAATATTCATTTTTATGAAGGGCTCATTTATTTTTTATATGATCCTCTTTAGCCCTGCCCTCACTTCCCCCCTCTGTACTGAGTGTGGCTCCCAAGACTCTGAAGGCAGAAGAGGAAGCGGAGCTCTGCATTTTAATGGAGAGAATGAGCATTCGCTCACCTCCTGCAGGAGGAAACTTTATATGCATGAGGCGTTTTTCTTTCTCATCTAATCACTTGAAGAATAAGAGGAGAATAGTTTCTTGGGCAAAAAAAAAAAAAAGTGCAACTCACAGAGTTGAAAATGTTCTACCTTCATCTTAAAGGTCATGGGGCACAGTGGGGTGGGGTGGGGCTGGTGGTGGCTCAGCTCCTGTTGGGGTGGTGTGCGTGTTTATAGCAGGGCCTGGGCCTGGAACGGGCCAGTTGTCACTGCTGGGCAGTTCCTGTATTTTCTCTGCCCACCAGGCTCTCTGCTCTTCCTAGGTTTTTCTGCCTGTTTACCTTGAGGCTGTCCATTTCACCCCAGAGCCCTCCCTCCGCACAGCCCTCCTCCTCTGCAGATCAAAGATGCAAATTGGGAAAGGGATGGCTTTTGGGGGGTTGCAGGTTCTAGCTGAGGGAGCGCTGAGACTTCTCCAAACATATGAGAGGCAACAGAACCATGCGGTGGAGAGGCTGGGCTGCAGATTCCGACTGATCACTAGATGCATGACCTCAGCAACGTGCCTAACCTTGTGCCTCAGTTTCTGGGAAATCCATACGACCATAACCCCTCTCAGAGGTTTGTTGGGAGGTTTAAATGAGTTAGAGCAGATGGGGAAACTGAGGCCTGGGGAAGCGAAGCAGCTTTCCCTGAGTCATCCAGCTGGTGAGCGGTGGAAGCAGAACCCCCAGGAGAGAAGTGCAGAAGTGTTCCCACTGCCGAGAGGGCTTCGGCTCCCTGGATGCGCACCTCCCCAAACAAGTGCACACCGAGCGCTGGCTCTTCAGCTGGCGAACAGTTCTGGCCTTATTGCCGCCTTTCACAACAGACATCAACTCTGCATTTCCAAATAAAACCAGAATCCGGGATATGCCCAGTGAAAATAAATTAACTCTAATGAGGATCTCACGTATAGTGCCCATGGATTTTGCATGTTTCATTTGGTAATTTAGTGAGATTTTACCGTTTTGGGTTTTTTTGTTGCCATATATATATATATATATA
>NW_006295491.1:1671859-1674871 GCF_000327345.1 Myotis davidii | reverse complement strand
TCTCTCCTACTGGGGATGTGCCCGCAACCCAGGTACATGCCCTTGACTGGAATCGAACCTGGGACCCTTCAGTCCACAGACTGACGCTCTATCCACTGAGCCAAACCGTTTTCAGCTTACCGTTTGTTTTTTTTTTAAGATAGGAAAACTGTAACTATTTCCCAGCCTTTCAAATTCAATCACAATTACTAATTAAACACAAAACTATGTAAAGGAGCAAAGAGTAGATAATGACAGTTGGGAAAATGACAGCGATAAAGGGGGAAGGTAGGAAAAATATTGCAGTACAGAGTCTGTCCTCAAAGTAATGATGTCTTGGAAAATGTCATTAATGGCTCATGCATCTGTCATCATATTGTAAGTAATTCAAGGCCAGAATCTGACTATTGTCTTTTTAAACTATCCTACAACAATAAGCTCAGTCTTATGTAAACAATCAAACTGTGTTGCCTGGTGAACAGGAGAGGAAGTTGAGGAGAAAGTAAACTAGTGAGAGAAGGGATATGTGAGGGTGAGAAAAAGGAAATGAAATCGAGAAGCGGAGGAAGACTGTGTCTGGCTAGTCTTTTATAGGACCGGGGTGTTTCGAAGGGGGTCAGGTGTCATCGAGCAGAGTGCCGGGGTTTGGCAGGTAGGCCATAAGGAGTCCAAGGAGACACATCCTAGAATGGCAAATGCAAAAAGCTAGAGTGACGGAGTTGAAAGGTAGGGCATATTAAGAAGCTACCTATCCAACCTCATATCTCTCAGCCAACAGACAGCTAAACCATCTGAGATGGATAGCTGTCTGTTCTAATTTCATTCATTCATGTTTCATTTGTTCACTGACTCATATAACAGTAACTCCAAAAATGTTTGCTGTTTTCTGATAACAACAATAATGATGACTGCCATGTGTGGAGTGCCTGCTCTGTGCCATTCCCGTATTATGCACAGATGAGGAGCTGAGGCTCAGAGAAGCTGGGTAACTGCCCAAAGTCACACAGCTAGGATTCAAATCTAAGTCTGCCCCATGCCAGCCTGTCCATTGAATCAGGCATCGTGTTGAATAAAGTCGGTCCTTATTCAAGCATGTTCAGGTGGAGCTGCTGGAACCTCTTCCACGCTGTTGTAGCACTTCATCCAAGGAACCTGCTTCTCGTCCCTGCTCTGCCACCCATTCGCTGTGTGACATCACTTTTGGGTCAAGTCTCTTCATCAGCAAAATGCAGAAACTGGACTAGGTGATTCCTGAAATTCCTTGTGGTTCTAACATTTCACGTGTCTGCTACTGGGTGCTCATTTCTCACATTTGGGGGAACATTCATGAAACTTCTCATTTCTCCAGACCTCATCTAGGCTGTTGCTTCCTGTGGTAGAATCAGCTATTGCCGGCCTGATGTACATTATCCTTAGTAGGAGACTCTTTGGCTTTCTTCAAGGTACCTATCTAAAAGGCTACATTTTTTGGCTTTTACTTAGAGCAGTGGTTCTTAACCTTCTGGCCCTTTAAATACAGTTCCTCATGTTGTGACCCAACCATAAAATTATTTTCGTTGCTACTTCATAACTGTAATGTTGCTACTGTTATGAATCGTAATGTAAATATCTGAAATGCAGGATGGCCTTAGGCGACCCCTGTGAAAGGGTCGTTCAACCACCCAAGGGGTCACGACCCACAGGTTGAGAACCCCTGACTTAGAGCAAGATGCACCCCTTGCTAAATTTGGGCCAATGAGATAGATGTAAGTGGATCAGGCTTCCAGGGGAGTCCATTTTATCTTCCCTTTCTTCTTTCCGGCTTCCAAAAAGGCAGGTTTGATGACTCCAGCTCCAGCAGCCATCTGGGCCGAAGGAGACTTTGGGGATAGAATCCACATGGTAAGGATGGCCGTGCAGAAGAACGTGGCTCTCCGATGACCATGGAGTCGCCTTACCGGCCCTGGACTTCCTACCGCCAAACTTCTTTTAGGTGTGAGGGGGAGGGGGAAACTCTTTCAAATGTAAGCCTCTGCGGTTTTTTTATGCTACATGCAGGCAAACCAATTTTCACTGATCTACCTACTAACTCTTCACTCTTCCTTTCTTCAGCTGTAATATTTCCCTTAGATTGTAAAGTGAAATTCGCTACAAACTGCTGGACAAACTGATGACCTCCTGGCACCTCTGAATCAATACAGAGAATACCAGATTTATAATCATCCTAGAAAACCATTTCTCCAATGGGCCCTGTTGCAGTAAATGGCCACACCCCTTTTCCTGTTGCTAGTGTTCAAAAGTCTGGTGTTAGCATTCATTCCTCTTATTCCATCAGTTACCAAATCCTATGGATTCTCCATTCATTGATCTAACATTTAAGGGCATGTTATCTCAAGATATGATTGGTGCTGAGGCTACCAGGGTAAGCCAAACAGATATTTCTCTGTTCTCATGATGCTTAACCATCAAGGGCAGGCATCATCTGTTATCATGAAGTTTATAATCAAGAGAGGCATTAGCTGGAGAATCACACAAACACAGGTAAAATTGCAACGGCAGCAAGTGCTGCAAGAAGAGAGACTGAGAACATACAGTGGGGGCTGGGGAAGGCTTTGACTGAGCTGAAGGACGAGTGGGATTTACTGTCGCAAAGAGAAGGGAGGGTGAGGGGTGAGGGGTGAGGGTTATCATTTTGCTCCCATTTTTGAAAGTCTTCGGGAGCTCCTTGTTTCCTGCTACATGAAATCCAGCTTCCCAAGCCAGAGTTCAAGGCGTCTGGCCTCCTGGGCAGCCTTCATCACCTGCCACTCTCCCTCACAACCCTGTGCCCCCGCCAAGTTGTACTGTACTGCACTGCCCTGTTTCTGTGTCTTTCCTCACGCTCTCCCTGGGAACTGCAATGTCAACTTTGGGGATTGACTGCTTGTCAAAACCTCCTGCTCTTTAAGACTCTGCTCCAAGTCAACTCTCTCCCTGAGGTTTTGCTGTTCTCCCCAACCTATCCATCTTTCCTCCTCTGTGTCTGAGCCCTGTAGCTACTTCTTCAGGAGCTTG
>NW_006295491.1:1642495-1671777 GCF_000327345.1 Myotis davidii | reverse complement strand
GCATTCATGCACACTCCTTATCTCCCAAAACAGCTTGATGGGAAGATCCTGGCTTCCGTTCTGCAGCTGACAAGTCCCACTGTGCCCTTCTTAGCGCAAGGGGCTCAACTGAAGGAGCAAATAAATGACACTCAAAGATGTGGGCAAATAGCACTCAGGGTCACACTTTGTATGATTTCTTTGTGGTCAATGAAAATGGCATATCGACATGGTGGCTCTGGTAACACGAAGGCTAGTTTTGGAAACAGATTCCTTGGGTTCAAATCCCAGCTCCACAACATACTACCTGTTTGACCACGATGAGCAAGTTGCCTCATCTCCCTATGCCTCAGTTTCTTTATCTGTAAAATGGGGTAATAATATACCTACCTAGAGAGTTAAGTGAGTTCATTCTGATGGAGCATTTAGACAAGTACCTGTTGCATACTAAGTACTCAATAACAGTCTTTGTCATCATGCTCTCATTCCCATTTAGGACTCACTGTGTGAGAAGGCACATGTATGCCCACAGTGACCTAAGGACCTAGAAAACGGCGCCAGAGTCCTGAGCAGGATAATGTCCTGCAAGCTGTTCAGCAGAGGAGCCTCCCAACAACTCCATATCTTAACAATACGAACCTGGCAGATCCTTCATCTTATTCTGCAGATGTCCAGTTTGTACTGTTTCAGCCTCTGAACTGGGAACTACCTAAGGGCAGAAACCATAACATACAGTTCTATACAATCGTATTACACAGTAGGCACTGCTTAGAGCATTCACATGGATCAAATCATGTGGCTTTTCCAAAAATCTTGTGAGGGAACTAGGGCACAGAGAGGTTAGGTACCCTGCCCAGGGACACATAGCCAGCATCCAAACTCAGCCAGTGTGGCTGATGGGCTATAAACTTTTCTATGCTATCCCACCTCCCCACTGTATCGTTAACACCTGGTGCATAGTGGGCACTCGATAAATGGTTGCTGAATGAATGGATGGGTCCCAGTGGCATCTTCAGGGAAGCCCTCTAGTATTTTCTCTATTCAAGATTTCTGACTGGCTTCCTCTCTCGCTAACCCTTTTAAACCCTCCAATGGAAGTTTTGCAAGTAAGTTTCAAAAGATATTTATGCTGCAAGAATATTAGCCCTAAAATTAGGATTTTTCTGTGTTTTGGTTCTTAATATTTCTACCTTGGTTAATGAAAACTTACTCTATTATTTAACATATAGTGCAAAAGTAATACATATTAACGATAGAACATTTAGAAAATATAAAAAATGCACAAGAAGGAAAGGAAAAGCATTAGTAAATTCACCATCCTGAGAACCTGGCTCATTCTGAAGTTCTGATTCTCTGGATGTTGATAAGGGGAATGGGACAGAGGAATGTATATAGTGATGGATAACTGTGGGCTTGGCTGGTCCCAAATGCCTGCGTCTGATCATAACACTGGTTCCCTTTATAAACTGCTCCCTGCTCCACCCCACCCCCCACATCCTCTTCCCACAACCAACCAACTAATCAACTAATCAAACACCCACCCACCCACCTAGCCAATCACATTCACCCACACACACCTGTGGCCATAGAAACACTGTCAATCCCGGTCAGTCCTAACACCCGTTTTCACAGGGTTAGACATAAAATCCAGACTGTCTAACCTAATTCTTTCTGGGAGACAGTTCTTAATTTGATTCAAGGAAAGAGATTCCCTTCTGCTCTGATGGCAAAGATAGAAAGATGAGCTCCCTGGAGCTGCTAGCTGCAAGAGTTACCGCCTTCTGGAGAAAGTTGGTCTCAGAGTGGAGGAAAGACAAAAACATGGAAGAAGCCTCATTGTGCTGAGTCCCTGAGGGCAACAAGTTCCTGCCCTTGTCCAGTTTGGTTGCATGAGCGCAGAGTTCCTTTTGGTCTGGGTTAGTTTGAGTTGGACATCTTCTCACTGGAACCAAGTGTCTTATTTAAACAAACACACCAACCTTGTGTTAAAGGAGAGAAAATTAGGAGAAGCATATTTATTTAGGATAATTTTGTTTTACTTACTGAAGGGAAAGTGTTGGACCTTGCCTTGTCCGCACCGCATATTGCCTACTGTGGATCTGGCCAGAGATGTAGGCGCTTGCCTGCTCCCTCAGGTGACTCACTTAGCTCCCACCAGCCCACGGCTCTGGGAGGAGCCAGGATGTGCGCCCTGGTGCTGTGGGAGCATGGGTCCCAGCCCAGGTCTGTTATTCATGCTGTCTCCCTGCAGCTGGGTTTCCCAACGTAACAGGAAGGATGGGCTACTCTGACAAAGAGAAGGTAGTGGTTATCTAGTGTCTTTCCCACCGGTAGGCCAGGCTGACCACCGTTCTCTGTGCATCCAGTGGCCAATATAGGGAGACTTTGGATAGCTCAGCTCCGTTGTGGAAATCACCTGAATCCTCCTCACCTCACTCCCAATATTCTCTAGCCTGCTCCTGTCTAACCCTTACCTCTACTTTGTATCTCAGATTTTGACTCCTCTCCTGCACTTTTGGTCTTCACAGCTAATCTTGGTTTCTCCTGTTTTACCAGAGAATTCCCTAAGGCCTTTTTCTCACATTCTCCCCACTCCTCCCAGCCCCCTAAGCTCTCTGCCCCACTCAGAAAACAAATCTCAACATTAATTCCTTTGGCAGCTTCCCAGACCTATTCCTGAAGGCAGAAGGCTGTGCAATATGAGCAAAGAGGGGGGACGGAGGCCCATCTGGGATGGGTGGGATATGAACAGAGGCACAGCCCCATAGGTAGAAAGTCAGCAGCACCACCTGTAACAAGATGGAGAAATTTCCTTCCCAGAGAAGAAATATTTTGCATCTTGTGCTTGTATCATCACCCAGAATAGATTATTTATACTTTTTATTGATAAAACTTGTATTTCTTTTCTCCGTGACCCTCCAAAGAACAAAGAGAAGCCCAGAGCTGAGGAAGAAAGAGTTGCTGAGAGGGTTTTAATGATCTGCTGGGCTCCTTCCCAGGTGTTCCTTCACCCTCCAATCAGAACCACGTTGTCTCCTCCACCTCTACTTGCTTGTTAGTTCAATTATGATTGTTCTCTGTGTCCTTCCAGATTAATTTAAGGTGGCTAAAAATAGAATGCACATACAATAGGACAATTTCAAACAAGGATAAAAAAATGATATCAGAATCCGTTAGATGTAAGGTGAGAAAAACATAATTAAATCTGGAAACTTGGGGAGAAAAATGGTGATGGAAAATGAACAATTCTCTATTTCTGTCCTGCTCTCACTGACAATGAAGACTAATTAGATACTTGAGTACGACTGATGCAGTGACTCTTAACGCAGCAGGTGATTGGTTTTTCTATGATTACTGAGCATCTACTAGTGCCAAACACTGTTCAGGATACAGAGATGCTAAGTCTTTTTCATCTCTATTCTCATGGTGTTCACACACTACCTGAGTGTGAGCATAAGGTCCCATTATAACCTTCTGTGCTGAGTATCCATCCTAATATATAAAAAGCCAGGGGCCATCACGACCGAAACAAACGAAAGGATAATGTGCTAGTTAGACTGGAAGACGTCCTTCTGGACAAAGCCATGGTGGTGGGGACCGAGGTAGAGGCGGTTAGGGGTGATCAGGCTGGTGGGGGAGAGGGGGAAGTTAGGGATGATCAGGAGGTGGTCAGTTAGGAGCCAGCAGTCCCAGATTGTGAGAGGGATGTCCCTGGGATTGGGCCTAAACCAGCAGTCTGTCATCCCCTGAGGGGTCCCAGATTGGAGAGGATGCAGGCTGGGCTGAGGGGACGCCCCTGCCATGCACAAATTCCATGCACCAAGCCTCTAGTAAATGTGTATGTGTCTGACCCACCCACACCTGTTCTGTACCATGAATCTGCCTCACGTAGTAGGTGAAGCCAATTCTTCCACCTGCCAAAAATTATTGGACCAGAGATGTATGTCCAGGCTCAAGATAGCCACACAGGCACTGGACTCAAAGGAGCTCAAATATTGCTAAGGACACTTGATGTGAGATTGCCTAATATATTCCCTCCATATTGTATGGGCTCACACTAGTTTTATCAGATTATATTTTCCAAAGATGCTTACAACATATCTCCTATCCACTTACTCTTCTCACAATGTGACCTTGACATCCCTCCCATTGAATGGTGGGTTTTGTGTCTTCTCCCCCTTGAGATTTGTGACTGTTTTAAATAACAGAGTACGACTTCAGAGTCTAGCTTATAAAAATGCCACGCATTTCCACTTGGTTCTCTTGGGATACTTGTTTTTGGAACCTAGCTACCATGTTGTACAGAAGCCCAAGAAGTCCTGTGTAATAGGAACCCAGGTCCCTGGCCCACAGACCTGCTGGGCTCTAAACCATTAGCCAGCACCAACTTGCCAGCCATGTGAGTGAATCATCTGAAAGTCAAAATCCCCCAGCCCCTACTAAACCCCATCCACACCGCAGACTCATATATGACTGTTGCTGCATCAAGCTACTAAGTTTTGAGGTGGTTTGTTGGGTAGCAATAGATGGCTAAAACACCAATCCAACCCAGTTTTCTTGGGGGGAAGTATGAATGCATCCAGAGGTGGGCTCAGAACTCAGACTGAATCCTAAACCATCCGCTTTTCCTCTTCCACACAAGTCCTGCCTACATGCTAGGCTTGGCTATTCTGAAAGGCAGCATGACTATGGCTATGAAAGAGGTGGTGATATTTCAGGCTACTTTACATTCTTTCAAATTCTAGCACTAAACACCTGTTCTTGAGAGTATCTGGGCATGCCTCTCGATTGCAACTTTAAAGAGTACAACTACTATCCTGTTGACTTTAGCTCCAGTAAATGGGAATTTTATTTTTTTTGCTCAGTGACCAAATCTTTTACCAGCACCTACGTCCTGAAACTAGGTCTTTCCTTACCACCCCTATTCAAACCCTGGCTTTTTTTCAACATGATATATCATTTTCACTGGCCCTGGGGTCATGCTATCACTGCCATCCATAGCTTCTGCTACTTATCTTAGGCCGTGCCCACTTTCAGGCCTCCTTGGCAATGACAGACACCTTCTTAAATATTTTCCTATTGCTTATCACTGGGGAGGCAGTGTATCATAGCGAGGTAAGAGCCTTGGGGAGACATGGGACAAGTTTACAAGTTCCCTAAACTTGCCTTCAAAGTATATTTTGGAGATTAAAATGAGATGACATATTTTAAGTGCTTAGCACCTTACGGCCAGAATTGCTATCTCATCAGGTACCCAATACTCTTTCAGTGCTTTGAGAAACAGAACCTTTGTTTTTGGGTGTGATGATGTGCCAACCATGGAAACCACAGTTCTCTGCTGCCTTGTGGATAGGTTGGCCAATGAATGGGCTGAGTTGTTTTATTGTATGGATGGCTGACCTAGTTGGGAGGCTCTTACAAATATTATCCTTCTTACGAAGCTAGAGCAAGCATCTTGGATCAGGTGGCTACCCCGAAGAAGGCAGCTCTGCACTAATGGAGGTGGGGGAGAGTTAGCAGGAGCCCAGGTCCCAGATGACCATGGATTTGCCATACCAGCTTACCTCTGTACTATCATGTGTGAGAAAAAAGCCAGCCTCATTGAAAACAATTTTATTTTCTGTTTCTAGTATTAGAGCCTGAACTTAATTCTTAATGGGTATACATAATAAATGCTGGTCAAGATTGTTGGTCTATCTTTGCATCATTTCCCTAACTCTGTGGGACTGTCTGCTATGATCTCCAGGCTGATCTGACCTACCAACATGGTTACTTAGTTGTTTTGGTTAAAACAGGAAAGGAAATACACACTGCAGCAGACCCAGAAGCATATTAATGCCACAATTAGCCAGGTTTTTCTTTAGTTGGAGCCATGAGGAGCAATCTTTCTTACCCATTCTTTGTCAATGTGCTGACTAGCTTTTATGACCTGCAAGAATGCATACTTGGTCAAGGAAATCTTCATATTATCTGCATGCTCTGATAATATTATCATTATTTAATCTATAATAATAAAAGCATAATTTAAATAAAAGAGATTGCCTAATCTATAATAATAAAAGCATAATATGACAGAGTGGTTATGGGTGATCAGGCAGGCTGGCAAGCTGTTAGGAGCCAGTGGTCCCAGACTGTGAGAGGGTGCAGAGAAAGAGAAAGAGAGAGAAAGATGGAAAAAAACCACTTGCCTGCCTGCCTGATTGCCTCTAACCACTCTGCCTGCCTGATTGTCCCTAACTGCTTGCCTGCCTGCCTGATTGCCCCTTACCAACCTGCCTGCCTGATTGTCCCTAACTGTTCACCTGCTTGCATGATAATCCCTAACCACTCTTCCTACCTGCCTGATTGCCCCTACCTGCCTCTACCTCAGCCTCTGCCATGGCGGCTTTGTCCGGAAGTATGTCCAGAATGATGTCTGAAAGGTTGTCGGCTGTCTGGTCTAATTAGCATATTTTGCTTTTATTACTATAGATTAAATTTAGAAAGTTTTCAGTCTATCACTACCAAATGAGTAATTTAGCATACAAACATGTAAGCACTTATTTATTTTTATTAAAAACCATGCAGCTGAGAAGTAAATAATTTATACATAAATATATATATATATGAATACCTGACATTAATAAAGCCCTAAGTCATAGAGGAAAGATATTGTTATATATATATATTATTCTCAGCATGCACGTTAGGAGGAGAAAACCTCGAGCCTCAATCAGTCTTTAAACTTTGATAGTTTTGCAAATCAGTTCTAATCAGTAGCAATGGGACCATTTCTTAGATGAGGTTTGCAAAGTAGAATTTTTATGTTGCTGGGACAAAAGCCAAGTGATAAACACAACATCTGATGATCTTACTGATCTCCTGAGGAAATACTTTACATGCTTGTAAAATGAGGAAGTCTAATATAGTGGAGTTTGTTTTTTACATTATTCTCACTGAACTTTATTTATCTTTATTTTTATTGATTTCAGAGAGGGAGAGGGAGAGAGAGATAGAAACATCAATGAGAGAGAATCATTGATTGGCTACCTTCTGAGCCTGCAACCCGGGCATGTACCCTGACCTGGAATTGAACCGTGACCTCCTGTTCCATATATCGATGCTCAACCACTAAGCCACACCGGCCAGGCTCATGCTAAACTTTAAAAGCATGATGCACACATACTAAATTATTACTGATCTACCAGATTAGTTTTGAACTTGTTGAATAACCACAATCCCTGCTCTTTCGAAAGCTGGCATTTATTAAACTCACAGAGTTCCCTATGTCCCTGATGTTTATTATAATTTCAGGGGTTTCACCTAAGTCAGAGTAATACATGATTACTCTCATTGATTGCTTACTGTTTGTAGTATCCATATATCATTCATTTAGTCCATTCATGCTGCCCAAGAAGAGAAAAATGTGAGAAATATGCTTTTTGTAAAATGTCCAGTTACTTACTTATAAAGCACCAAAGGCCAATGATGATAATGTGGTATGAGCTCAGCGTGTGATTCACTGGTCCCCCTGTACCTGAAGTTCAATTGTAAAAAGAACCCATCCACTGTGGGTTGTCTCAAATAGTTCAACATTATATTTATAATCTTGTACAGAACTGAAATTAAAGTATTGACGTTATAATAAGCGTGTTGGTTTAGGAATGTAACTTCTTAAAATATCATTTCAAAAAGCTGAAAGCATCTATGGAGTTGGTAAAAAAAAAGTTTTATTTTATATAATTGTATGGATTGCTATCTCATGAACATACTATTTATAAAAGGTAACAGGGCAAAAAACAAACGAAACAAAAAAAGCCACCAGGTAGCTACAATAACCACCTTTGAAAGGACTAAGGAGGAAAATAAAATTTTGGTGCAGGTGCTAAATGGAAACCCCAGAATTCACCCAGAGTGTCTTCTGAGTGTGAAAAAGTGCCATGTGTAATTTAAATTTTTTTTAATTCAATCTTTTACCCACACTGAGAATTTTAGCAGGGATCTTCCCAGTGTAAAACCATGTCTTGTCACTCCACTATATTGAGAATTTGTACTAATACTGACAGAAGTTGAAATCACAGTTTCCATTTTATGTTTACTCAACAAAGGGCCTTCTTTCTGAGCTGGTGAAAACTGATAGTTTAAACAACCAAAATAAATTAGTAGGTAAAAATATTTTTTAAAGCACCCGTTTCCATTGCTAGAGCTGTGAGGGTGTCAGTGGAAGTATCTGTCACTCCATGGATGTCAAGGTTGATCCAATGCTGTGTGCTCGTGTTTGGAATGACAATGACCTTCTTAGCGAAGTCACATCACTTTTAAATACTCATTAAAACAAGTTTCCTGCCCTGGCCAGTTAAGTGGATGGAGCTTCGGCCTGGGCCCGAAGGGTCCCAGGTTTGATTCTGGTCAAGGGCATGTATCTCAGTTGTGGGCACTGGTCTGGGTTCATGCAGGAGACAACCAATCGATGTGTTTCTCTCACATCGCTGTTTCTCTGTCTTTCCCTCTCTCTTCCACTCACTCTAAAAATCAATGGAAAAATATCCTCGAGTGAGGATTTCAAAAAAACCAACACAACAAGTTTCCTAAAACAAACAAACAAAACCCAACAAGTTTCCTTAGGAGTTCAATGAGGCAATGTTATTAACCTAGTGTGCTTAAAATGTACAAAAATGCAATAAAATATATCTCTCTAAAATATTCTAGTCAGATTTTGTTCTGATTGGCTTCCCAATTGGGGCAAATTAATGAGATTTTCACAAACAATAATCTGAAATATAAAATTAAATTTGTGTTTAAAATTTCTTGACATAAACCTATGATACCTATTAATTGGATGGTAATAAAAAAAGACACCGGATGCTGGAACTGACCCTTGACTGTTTGACCCATACTAATTTCATATATCTTTGCAGAAGTAACTATATTTTTAAACATATACACTGTGCAATTATAGAGGTTAGTACATTTTTCAGATATAAACTCAATGGCATGTTGCTGAAGTTGGCTTCTTCTAGAATTCGAAGTTATTTTAAATAGTGAATGAGAATATTTTTAAAAGTTCATAAAAATATTGCTTCATCGAATCTCATCGAATCTCATCCAAGACCCTTATACTTCTCAAGACTTCTAAAGTCCATTATCTGATTGAGTCGGGTGAAATTTACAGGCCAAAGTGTTCAGCAAACATCTTAGCTACTTAGAGAAAGAACTGAGACTCTTCTGAGAGTCACACATTGATGAGAAACACACTGAAAATAACCAAAATGGGCAGAAATGGTGATTCAGAAAGTGGCAATGTTGGCATACTATCTGAGAATCACAAGTTGTGGACCACGAGTTGAACATGAATATGTAAAACAGCAGTGGAAACAAACAAAAAATACCATATTAGGATGTCCCAAAGAGAATATGATAGATAAATCTGTTGAAGTTAGATACCACGAAGACCGTCTTTTGCCAGAGCTCTGTGCAGTGCCAGGGTAGCAGAACAGCCAGACAGTTCTATTGTTCACTGTGGGGCAAGACCTCCCTGATTTGGAAGCCTGCCTTTAAAGGTAAGGGCATAGTTCAGAAGGCACATACTAGGTAAGGGATTCTGACAGGGAGGAGGGTCCGGGTTTTGTTAAGCGTTAACGCAGCCTTTCAAACACAAGGCCCCAGATTCAGCAGTAGATGCTTGGTGAACCTTATCTCCCCGCAGTGTATATGGGAAGCAGGAAAATAAACAAAGCTTTTATTCTTTGTTTCTTTCCTGGAATAAAATATCAGGTGGCGTAGATGACCTGAGGACTCCCCATTTGCTAGATTGCTTTAAAGGTCAGAATTTGAAAATTAAGGATTAACTGGAGATTGATAGTACGCGAGTGGGAGTGATAAACAGGCCCTTCTGCATTCTGTGCCATTAACTCTAGCGCGAGGATGTCAACAAATACCGCGTAGAAATCACGCAGAATGTCATCTCTGACAGGCTGATAGTGACTTCCTGGAAAGCTGAGATGAGAGGACATGAAGCGTGTCCCAACACCGAGTGCGATAAGTGACATTGGCCACAGATATTTGCTATTCCTGTTTTGCTTGTTTCAAGTGACCTTAAAGATCTCAGAGACATACAGAGGTGGCAGATGACCCCACCACCCACTCTCCCTACCTATATACTACATGCAAGGGAGCTGTAGTGAGAACAAAAATGAGCTCTGGGCCTGACTGGTTTGGCTCAGTGGATAGAGCGTCAGCCTGCAGACTGAAAGATCCCAGGTTCGATTCCGGTCAAGGGCATGTACCTTGGTTGTGGGCACATCCCCAGTGGGAGTGTGAGGAGGCAGCTGATTGATGTTTCTCTCTCATCGATATTTCTAGCTCTCTATCCCTCTCCCTTCCTCTCTGTAAAAAAAATCAATAAAATATATATTTTTTAAAAAAGAACTTTGAGGGCAAAGTAGGGGTTTTTAGCTGAGAAAGAAAACGTTTGCTCTTCCATCGAAGATTCCCATGCCTCTGAGAAGTTCCCAAGAGTGACTCGATCTAGCTGACGTGGGTCCACAGGTCACCAAACAACATCTCCTCAGGACTGTGGCCTCTCGCTGCAGCCTCCTGACAGGTAGAAGCCAGTTTACCAACCTCCTGGGATAGTGTAGACAGTAAAACACCTGCTTTGTTTGCTGTCTTCTCCGAGCGTGAGACACTCGCTTTGAGAAACCTTCCTGCTAAATGCAGTTGACCTACCACTTGACTAATCAGAGGAAATTATCCAAAGCTAATTAGGTAACAGTGTGACCCAGAGGAAACAGATAAAACAGCTGCCTGATTTAAACCCTGAGGAATGAAGCAGAAAGGTAACAAGGACGCAGAGAGCATGGCCAGAGTAAATGCAATCCGTGAGAGGTTGGCTGAGAGGAGGGAACACCCTTTGATTAGAGGCGAATGTATCGTATGGCTCCTCCACCCTCGGCGATGGATGTCAGCCAGGCCTGTTCCTTGGACTTCTCAATAGCGCATTCTTCCCAGTACAGGTGACGCCATCCTTAGGAAGAGTGGGCGTTGGGAGAAGCAGCAGAGGTTCTTGTGTCTATGTTGATTTGAAATTAATTAAACCTGTATCCTCTTCATCCTCTGTTGGCAGGCCCAGCGGGCTCCCCCCGGGCTGCTCCTCTTGGAGAACATTAGCACCATTCAGTTTTAGGATTCATTATCACTGCAAAAAAAAACCAAAAAAACAGAACAGTCGTGTGTTTCCAAGAAGCTACCCAGAGCTGGTCACTTCACCAGGGCGGTGACTCATGAGAGCATAAACAGTCAGCAAGCCAACAGCCTTCAGTTTACAATTTCTAAAACAAAAGTCAACTAGGATATTTTATTTGATCCGAGAAGAAAACTCATGAAGGCCAAGAAATAATCCCTAACTGTTGCTCTTATATCCTTCCCTGGTGCTGACGTGGAGAGAACCAGATGGAGTCAGGGGCTCCCCTTTTAATTAAATCTAATCCCATTCTCTATGCATAAATGCCAATTGCCTTTTTTTAAAAAAAAAATTTCCATGTGTTGTTTTCCCTGAAGAGTTTGTGGCCCTGGCAGGATTCCTCGCCCCCCCCCCCCCCCCCCCCCCCCCCCCATTTTGTTCATATCCACAGGATCTGGAGGCGCCCTCTTGGTGTGCTCTAGAATCCGATCATCAGGCATCCTGGGGTGTGAGTTGGCATTAATTATGGATGTGGTATTTGGACATGACCATGCTGGCTGGCTAACTTGTGCTTTGTTCCTAGCGTGGCTATCTCTGCCACATACCTGGCTCTGTGGCTTTTCCCCAGTAGGACCAAGCCACCATTCAAGTCTCCTGGAAGGCAGGCCACCCTACCTCTCCTCCACATCTCTCTGTACTTTGGTGTCCCTTCACTCAAATCCTAGCACATCTGAACTTGAAGCAACCTCTGTCTCCAAGGAAGTGCCTGCATGAGAATAATCTACATGACCTGGTGTCTCCTTAGCTTATAGGCATATGTAGTCGGCAATAGGTTGTTCTTCTGACTCCTGCTTCGTGAAACACCCTGTGTTCCAAAAAGGACTCTGCAGCAACTTGATAGGTAGATCCACGAAAAAGGAGGGAAACATTGTGTGTGTGTTCGTGTTATGAAGATGGGGAAGAGGTTGTGACAAGGAGCGATGATCAATGGGAAAGAAGGGGGAAGGCAGACATTGTCTAAAGGACTACTTCTGTAGCAAAACTTATTTAAAATGAAACCTAATTGAAAATTAAGACTTTTTTTCCCTAATTCTCACCCAAGGATATTTTTTCCATTGATTTTTGGAGAGAGTGTGGGAGGGAGGGAGGAGGGGGTAGGAAGGAGAGAGAGAGACATCGACATGAGAGAGACATTTACTGGCTGTCTCCCTCACCCTGACCAGGGACCGGGGATTAAACCTGCAACAAGGTACATGCCCTTGACCAGGAATCGAATTCGAGACCCTTCAGTCCAGGCTCTAATCATTGGGCCAAAACGGTCAGGGCTTTTTATTTTTTTAAATCTGAAGAGTAAATGTAATAATGCACTTCACTTAGATCACCCTGAGCAACTCTTAAACTGGGCCAAAAAGTTTCATTTCTTGGAAATTGGTGGTAGCAAGATAAGATTTCTAAAATCCAGAGTTCATCTCCACAGATGAGTCTCTTAGCTGCATGTTTTCCTTTTGTTTACCTTAAAATTTCTGCTGCTCTAAGCTGAGTGTATGACAAAGCTGGCTAGGAATGAGCACAACACTGAGCTGTGTCCAGCAGTTATAATAGAAGTGATATTAATTATACTAGAGGCCTGGTGCATGAAATTTGTGCGGGGGGTGGGGGGTGTCCCTCAGCCCAGCCTGTACCCTTTCCAATCTGGGACCCCTCGAGGGATGTCCGACTGCCTGTTTAGGCTTGATCCCCTCTCACAATCCAGGACTGCTGGCTCCCAACCACTTGCCTGCCTGCCTGCCTGATTGCCCCTAATCACTTCTGCCTGCCAGCCTGATCACCCCGTAACAACTCCCTTGCCAGCCCAATTGACACCTAACTGCTCTCCTGCCAGCCCGGTCACTCACTGCCCTCCCCATGGAGGGTCTGGGGTGCAGGTGAGTTGCCCGCCCCTGCTGGCCTGGTCTCCCCTAACTGCCTTCCACTGCAGGCCTGGTTGCCCCTAACTGCCCTCCCCTGCAGGCCTGGTTGCCCCCAACTGCCCTCCCCTGCTGGCCTGGTCACCTCTAGCTTCCCTTCCCTGCAGGCCTGGTTGTCCCCAACTGCCCTCCTCTTCTGGCCTGGTCACCCCTAACTGCCCTCCCCTGCTGGCCATCTTGTGTCCACATGGGGACAGCCATCTTTGACCACATGAGGGTGGCCATCTTGTGTGTTGGAGTGATGGTCAATTTGCATATTACTTTTCTATTAGATAGGATAACACCAATCCATATTCATAGTTGAAAAAATAAAAAGTACAAATAAGCAAAACAAAAATATTAACAAGCTCACTACACTTAACATTTTGCTATTTACTCTTCCAAACATTTTTTCTGTGATAATGATATATGTTCTTTTTGTACAAAAATGGGATCATATTGTGCATAGTGTGTGATAATCTGCTTTCCTCACTCTGATTCACATGTAGGCATCTTTTCTTGCTAATAAATATAAAATATCTTTTCAGTGGCTACAGAGAATTCCATTATCACTAGACCCCCAAATATGTCTTTTTTAACCCATAGGTTTATTGTTAAACATTTTGGCTTTTTCCAATTTTTAGTTTTTATTTATTATAAAATTGCTGCACACATTCAATTATTAAGCTTTGCATAAATATCTAGAAGAAGAATTGCTAGTTTAAAATATTTGCAATTTTAAAGCTTGACTAGCCTGCTGTATAATTTACCTTCTCTCAACACTTTCCTTTAGGGAAATATGCTTTCCCCCACATCCTCTCCAGTACTGGATTTTATTATTTTTACTGTTTTGGTAAATCTAATAGGTGAAAATAGTACAGTATTTACCTTTAGTTTTTCTTTCATTATTATTTATTTCTAGAAAGAATAAACATTTTTTTTCAAAGCTCTATTGGTCATTTAATTTCTTTTTCTGAATTGCTTATTGATACTTTGCTCATATTTAAAATGGATCAACTCTCTTTTTTATTAGTTTGTGTATTAATAATAATAGTTTTTATTCATCATGAACAAGCACTTTCTCCAGTTTGTCATTTTCCTTCTAATTTTATATATGGTGGTTTTTAAAGTACAGAAAATTTGAGTTTTTAATGTAGTTAAGGCTATCATTTCCTGATATGATCTTGTGATTTTGTGTCATGCTTTGAAACTAGTCTCTACCTTAAAATTATAATTGATATTTACCTATAATTTTTCTATATTTTTTCTTTATCTTTAATATTGAAATTTATCTGGGGTCTATTTAAAGTGTGAGGTAGGGCCCTAGCTGGTTTGGCTCAGTGGATAGAGTGTTGGCCTGCAGACTGAAGGGTCCAGGTTCGATTCCAGTCAAGGGCACATTCCTGGGTTGTGGGCTGGATCCCCAGTGTGAGGCATGCAGGAGGCAGCCAATCAATGATTCTCTGTCATCACTGATGTTTCTATCTCTCTCTCCCTCTCCCGTCCTCTCTGAAATCAATAAAAATATATTAAAAATAAATAAAGTGTGAGGTAGGGTTTTAAGTTTCCCTGCCAAATGTTAGTTGTCCAAAGACTATTTATTAAATTATCCACTTGCTGTGAAATACTACATTTATAATATATTAGAGATTTACATATACTTGAGGCTATTTTATTGTTATTAAATTCGATTCCATTAATAATTCTTATTTGGTTCTGTGTGTACATAGCTGTAATTATTGGAGCATGTTCCCTGCAAATCCTGGCCCCTCCCCACTATCTCACAATTACTTTTTCCTTCTTTTAGAATTGTCCTGGCTATTTATGCACAGTGATTCTTCCAGATCAAATGTTCATTGGGATCTTTAAGAGACAGGGTTGATTTTAAAATGATTTAAAATGAAAATCCTTTCACTCAGAAACACAGTATGTCTCTCCATTTATTTAACAATTTTTAATTAAAATTTGAACAATTTCTTTTTATGTTATCCCATGCATTTTTTGGTTATGTTTATGCCTGGGTATTTCACATCTTGTGTTGCTTTTATGATAGTATGAATGCTGGATGTGCTAACAGTGGCTTTTTAGCCTAGTAGATAGAGCACAGGATCCAATGGCCAGATCTTGAACCAGGGCTCAGCCACTTCCTTGTTGTGTGACCTTGGGCAAGTTAGCCTTTCTTAGCCTCAGTTTTCTGTTCTCATCTCATCTGCAAAACATACCATATACCTTATAGGGTTGTTGTAAAGAATAAATGAGACTCTCAGAGGGAAGGGAAGGGGGGGAGAGGGGGTAATGGGAAGAAATTAACCAAAGAATTTGTATGTGTATATTATATGCATAATCTATGAACACAGGCAATAGTGTGGTGAAGGCCTGGTTGAAGAGAGAGGGGTGGGCGGTGGAGGGGGTCAAAGGGGAAAAACAGGGACATCTGTAATACTTTCAACAATAAAGATAAATTTTTAAAAAAAGAATATATGAGAAAATGTAGGTAAAGTACTATACCCCTGACCTAACATACAGGCACTTGAATGCATGTTATTATTATTAGTTTTTAAGCCGATAGCACTTGGTATTCCCAGGCAGTCTCCTATCCAAGTTTTAACCAGGCCCGACCCGGCTTAGCTTCAGAGATCAAACAAGATGGGGTGTGTTTGGGGTGGTATGGCCATAGACTGCGTGCTATTCTTATTTTGAAGATTCTACAATAGCAAATATTTGTCTGTGAAACAGGAGCTGGAACATTGCTTCAAATATCCAAAGGCTTTAAGAAACCACCTTCTGGAACAATCTCTCGATTTCTGAGCAGAATGTGCTTAAATGTGGTTTCTTTAGAACACTCTACAAGCATTTTGAAGGCTTAGTGTGTGACCCTGCCCACCAACCAGAACTCACTTACTTAAAGCACCAAAGAGCTCAGGAGTTCACGCATGGCGCTTCCTACGACAGCTCTGCGGACCCTGAAAACTGTGACAGACCCCACGACATGGGACAGTCCCAATGTGGGTACCAGTTGCTTCAGCTGTGGGGCATCGTGTCATTCCCAGTGTCGCAACTCTCACACGCAAACTTTCAGCAGTGGTTCCACAGCCTGTTACTAAGTCAACAACCTGGGATCTGGCCTGCTGTCTGAGCCTGGAGGCGTTCTCCCTCTCACGCATTCCTTCATTTAGTTAGATGTGCTTCCTGCTGTCTTTGTGGCTATTTATCATCTCTGTGAAATAATCAAATAAGCCCAGACGTTTTAAACTCTGGCAGATTCTAGAGTTCCCTGTTAAAAATATCTTGGCAAGCTGCCCCAGAATTGCAACAAATAAGTGATCTTGCTTCAGACCTCTATTGCTTGCCTTGATGTTAATTGGTTAGGTCTTAGTAACTTATTTATGACGGTAACATTAGTGAGTAATTTTTCTTGGAGTGTAAATAGATATTTTAAGAATATGGGACAGCTTTCCCCAAAGCCTGTGTAGTAACAAGCCTACAAACTAGAAAAACAAATTGAATGGTTAAAAAGCATCATCTAATCATTTTTAAGAAAGCACTTAATTGGAACGCTACCAGTTAAATAAGGACAGATGCAGCTCTGACACCTTGTTTCATAACTGCCCCTTTGTTGCTGTCAGGATCAGATAAGCCATCTTTGTTCTGATCAGTTCATCGTGTAACAATCCCTCTTTATGATCACAGTTAATGTTCCCCTCTCTCCAAAGATGACAATAAACCTACGCTAAACCTTTCTTGCGATAGGATGCTCTCTAACTTGGTTTTTGGAAAGTGCAGAGTCCAGTTTAGCACAAAGTCACGTAACAATTAGATCATGCTCCCTTTCTCTGCATCAATATAATGTCCCATCTCCTTCCCGAAAGAGGCCTGGTCCGGGTGAAATTACAGAGGTCACGCATCTGGCTAACATCAGAGTCAGGCCTAGAATTAGTCCAGAGCACATAGATCATGCTCATAGTGTAGACTTAATCTGGGCCACTGTTCAAGCAATGCTGTGGTTTATTAAACTTAGTACATCATCCCACCCCCCTCCCCACACACCTGCATTTTAACAGTGTTACTTGAGGTTATCATCTTGTAGGATTGTAAACTGTCCCATTCTATCCCTCATAATATTTAGCTTAGATTTAAGGGAAGCCAGTTGGCACTTAATACACTTAATATTCAATCCTTCTTGACTTAGGACTTTTGATGGACTACAGAGAAAAAGAGGAAAGAGAACATAAACGAAGAAAATAATTGGAAGTGGCCACAGAGATTTACTTGAGTGGAGAGGCCGAAACAGTTCATGCAAAAAGCCTGTTGTCTTGCAATTAATGGTTCAGGTCTTGTCAACGACTGCACTACATGATGAGCATATCATCTGCCAAATCCTTTCATGTATTAGTTTCATGGTGGCTGGCTTTCTTGCTGCTAAGGTTATTGTTGTTTTTTTGTCTCCAATTTGTCTTTTAATTTATGGAATATCTCTTATTTTAACTAATAAAAAAAGGAAAAATGCAGTTTTAAAAGAAACTCTTTTCTAGATTAACCTTTATCATAAACTGATTGTGTAAACTTGGACAAGTCAATTAACCTCTCTGAGTTGCAGGTTTATGCAGATGAATTATTTCATTTTTAACTGGTTGTCTTGGCATGATGTAGACAGTGCCAGACACATATTAGGTGCTCAATAAATGTATTTTGAAAAATTACATCAACAATTGTACTTTCTCAAAAAAAAAAAGACAAAGAGAAGTGAAGAAACAGGAAGGAATAAAAAATATATTAAACTAACCTGGATTTTTCTGAAAAATATTGAAGTGATTCATTTTTCTAATGTCATTGCATTCAGACATGAATCAATAAACAATAGTTATCTTGCCCTGGGCTATCCTACTCAGTGGTTAGAGCATTGGCCGAAGGGTTTCAGGTTCAATTCCTGATCAAGGGCACATACCTGGGTTGCAGGTTCTAGTCCAGCCCCCTTTTGGGACATGTGTGGGAGACAATCAATCCATTCGTCTCTTTCACATCCATGTCTCTCTCTCTCTCTCTCTCTCTCTCCCTATCTCTCCCCACCTTTCACTCTCCCTAAAAATCAATGGAAAATATATCCTTGGGTGAGGATTAACAAAAAAAACAAAAAACACCTAAGCATTGGACATATAGAAAATACTATCTATACAAATGTCTTGTTGTTATTACTGTACTTACAAAATTATAAATCCACTTGGAGGGTACCTAATCTAATTTTCCCCCTAATCTTTTCCAACTAGAGGCCCAGTGCACGAATTCATGCACAGGTGGTGTCCAGCTTGCCCAGCCCCAATCTGTGGATCAGGACCGGGAGGATTCAGCGGGCCCACCCCAATTGGGGCCCAATCAGGGCCAGGCCAGCTGGGGGGAGGGGCTGTAGGAGTTTGGCCAGCTGGCTCCACCCCCTGATCAGGCCGGTTCGCTGGCTGCAGTGGGCATCATAGTGACCAGTCGTTCTGGTAGTTACAGTGTCTGGTCACTGTTTTTTTATATATATATAGATGATGCTACTGTGGCCAACAGGCATACAGGGAAAGAAGATGGGCACTTGGCCAATATTTGCAATTTCTTTTCTATGGTTGTTCTAAGCTTGTAGAGATAAAAACACCAAGCTTTCAGGAAATTGTCTAAATATAAAGGCCTTGGGAAGAAGGAAGAGGCTGGCTAGCCTGTAAGCACCAAAATAAAAAGGACTCTACCTTTCTTGCTTTTATCACTATCTAGTGGCACTCAGGAAGGTGTTGTGAGGGTAGGGTAGACAATGAGGGAGTGCATTCTTTAGAAAATTTAAACAACAATAAAACCAACTTATTGGGTCTGTTCTTTGTTATCACCATGAGCTGGCAATGCTTAACAATGTCAGTGATGAAATCTCTCCAACTCTAAGGCAGACCTCTCCCACCACCCAGCCCCACCCCTTGGACACTATTCCACTGACACTGTTCCCAATACCTCAGACAATGCCTGGCACATAACAAGTATGACTTGCAGTAGAAGGTGATAATGGGAGAAATGAGAATCTAGAACTCTGCCTCCCCTACAATTCCTTTGTCTTTTCCTATTGAAATTTTTGGAAACATGAAAATTATAATACAAATTCCCCATATACTTTGTACATCTCTGGCCCTTATTTAAATCCTATGCAAACTTTTAAATTCCACAGCCCAGGCGGAAATGTCCCTGCAATGAGGACAGGGCTGGCCAATGGGATATGTGGGGAAAGTTCAGAAAGATCTGCGAGTATGAACCCTAACAAGAGAAGGTTGAAGGGTCGAAGTTTCCGCACACAAAGTGAAGCATTAAGTTTAGGAGGGTGACCAGATGGACCCCCTTTTCCCAAAAGCACAGAAGATAGTATATAACAGCTTCTATGTCAGGCTGACTTTCCAGCATCAAGAAGGGCTGAACTCTGCAAACAGAGTCTAGAAGTCATCGTTAGCAGGAGGAGGGGGAAGTGTGTTTTCCACTGAGGTCAAGCCTCAGTGACTATGATATACTTTCTGAAGCATTAGAGTCACCTGTAACTGCTTAAATGGTAGAGGAAAGGTGACTCATGTTGGTAAAAGCCAACGGGGAGTTTGGGGGGTAATGACTTGAGCCCTATACTGGACTTACCTAGTGGCTCACTTTTAGGTAAGATAAAAATGCAGGGGAAATACTCCTATGTATTTTCTTTGTGATACTCCCCCTAGCATTTTTTCATTTATCTGTTTATTAATATCTGGTGTCTCATTTAGATAAGACAGAATCTTTTCTGAAGCAGCAATACATTTTAACATGCAAATACCTGGTGAGGTAACAACAGGTAACATCTGCCATAAGATATATAGAGCAGAGGTTGCCTCAGAAAGATTGTGGTGGTTTGTTGTGGGGACAGATATAGAATAGTGACTTCTTCGGTAAGGTTTAGGGAAGGTGTAGAATAAGACTCCAAAAGACAAACATCTGATTGATCCAACCATCAGTCTTGTCCTGCAATGCTCTGACCTGGGGCCCCAATGGTAAGTGACTGCACTCTGGAGGCATTCAGGGCGATTGGCACAGGATCTCTGGTCAGCACAGAGGGAGCGAAGGTGGGTGCTATTTATCCTGCTCTGAACGTTTATTCTGTTTATTCTGACACAAGTGTAATGTCTCAGTCATGGGCTCAGTCAAGTTCTCTGCTCGTTGGTCTTCTCAAGCCACCTCTGCCAACGGTGCGGTGCCTCCAAATCACAGCAGCGCTCTGTGCAGAGGTCCCTGCCTGAAACGGTCAGTCCTGTTTCCTGTGAGCACTTCCCACGTCCTGACCAGACAATTCTCTTATCAAAACACCTCAAACATGGTCATTTCTATCCTCACAAAAGATAATATAATTTAAATGAGATGGTGGAATGCTAAGACACCCAAGCCCCATGCACTAGAATTTTCTATCAAGCAGAGCCACCTAGTGGTGGAACGAAATGTTTTCTTTTTAATTCTCCTTTAATTTCTCTCATGTAATAATCCCATCCAGGTAATAATCCCTCCCTCCCTCCGTCCCTCTCTTCCTCCCTCCCTCCCTCCCTTCTTCCCTGTTCATTTTACTCACTCCTTTTTTCAGCTACCCCCTTTGAGACTATCCCTCTATTTTCCTTACTGAACATCTACTTATCCAAGAGAAACAAACCTACAGTTTGTTATAATCAGAGAGTTTTACAACTAAAACAGAAGCGGACTTAAAAGTCAGTGTCTCTTTAGAAGGGCAAAAAAATGTCAACGCTAAATTATTTCTAAAGATAAAGAGTAACTATTTACTTTGTGGCTTTCTATTTTCCCAAACTCACACTTCCTTTTCTTCACACTACACACATATGCAGCCATGGAAACTGTCACATAAAACGTACAGGCACAGAGAAGGTGAGCAAACGTGCTCTGCTGTGGTCTCCAATCCCCTCCCGGTATGCACATGGAATGTATGGCAGAAATTAGAAGTACCTTGGGTTGTGGTTTGATTCCTTTTCTTCTTTTAAAGTAGGTAAACATTCACTGTCGGCTAGGACAGAATGAAAGTAAACGCATTGTTAGTCACTGAAATTCTATTTTCTATCCACAAGACTCACACAGTTAAACTTCACAATTCCCCAGTCTGTGTGTGCAGAAATGGCCTCACCAGGGAGTTGCAGAGGTTCGGAGATTAATGGTGGCCAGGCTCTTGAAATGGACAGAGCACTGAAGCACAGATACAAGACCTCAGTGTGCTCCTGGCCCTGTTGGAAAGGGCACAGATAATGGTGGCTCGGTCATTCAGTCTCTGCAGAACCCCACCGTGGCCCCAAAAGCCTGAATCTGCATGATTCAGGATACACGCTGGAATAAAACGGCTTCACCTGAGGTCCTGATGTGCCGGGAGAATGACTCCAATCAGGATGCACCATCAGAAAGAAGCAGGTAAAGTGGGGAGCAGCTAACCTTAAAGTCATCAGAATTCTGTTACACCACTGCCATTTTTAAGGGAAATAAAGAACTATTGGGCCCATTACCTATGTGTCAAAATAACTGATTTAGTGTCGAATAGAAATGCCTTTCCCCTATTTTATGCTTTTAGTCAGCGTACTAGGATCATGGTTTTGTATTTAAGAGATCTCAGGAACAAAAGGGAGTACACCAAAATTTTAAGAGATGTTGTCTTTGAGTGGTGGGATTCTTTTTCATTCCACTTTTTTTTTTGAATTGTCTAAATTCTACTGTGTATGTATTTTACTTTTATAAACTAAAAACAACAAAATGAATCTACTTTAAGGATTGTTTCCTTTCCTCACAAGCTTTCCAGAGCCATTCAATCCTCAATATTGGATTACGACAAACTGTTCACGATTGTGCAAGTTAGTTAAGTGGTTCTAATCTTTTGGAAAACTGGTCTTGATAAGCCTCTGGTACAATAATTCTAATAACAAATCTTTAAGTTATATAGACTCCATTGTAGATTGTTGAATCTGACAGACCCCGGGGAATTTTTTATGGTAAGTGTTAAAAATACAAATGACATGACAGTATAAATAGTGGATTTTATTAATTTAGGCTGAGCATTAAAAATAATTTATTGATTTTTTAAAGAAATTAGAAAAACAGCTGTCATTATTTTTAAGTCCAAATATTTAGTGAAAACTAAGGAAGATATACTGCAATTACTGCCAGATATCAATTGGAAATTAGGTTATATGGGGACATTTATATTACTATTTAGGTTAGCAGCTTTCTTTACAGTGATGGGAATGTTCTAGACTTTCACTGTAGTGGCCACTAGCCACAAGTAGCTACTGAGTACTCAGAATGTGGCTAGAGTGACTGAGGAACAGTATTTAAAATTTTACTTTTAAAATTTTAATCTCAGTAAACCACATATGGCTAGTGTCTATTGTATTGGACAGCACCGACCTGTCAACTATATTTGACAAAGTTTATAACCAGGTACAGATCAAAATCATAAACCTCTAAATATAAGGTGAGGCCAAAAGCTAACTTTTTCCAGATAATTTGGACTCCGACTTCCTTGCTTGAAAAAAAGACCATTTTCTTCTTGAAAAAGATCATTTGAAAAACTTGTACAAAAATAAAAACAAACGGCAACGATGCGGTTATTAAACTGAATACTTAAGGGCGGTCAGACCCAAGTGTGTTATCTGTGTGTACCAGAGTGTGTGTGGACTGGGCTCACGCGGTTCCACTCCAGGATTTATGGGGGATTGACAAAGCTGTTGCAGCCTTCTGTGAGTAGAGGACAGAAAAGCAAGGTTCCCACATACCATTTCTATGCATGCTCATCCACTTATCAAGCTCTTCCATCTCTATTTCCATTACAGAGGGTGTATCTTCCTCAAAAATAGGGCTAGAAAGAGACCAAAAAGCTTGTTGAAAGAAAGAAAGGTATGGTGGGCTGAATTTCTGTGGGGGAGTCTAGCATGTTGACTGTGAGGAAGAGGAACTTGATTCAGTGCCTTACACTCCAGGGTAGGCTAAGTGTGTGCCCTGTTCAAATGTACTAAACTCTAATAGGGAGAAAATAAGAACAACAAGCTTGACCTACCACTGATCCTGGAAGGGGGGTAAAAGGGAACCGGAGACTCCGCTTCCAGGAAGGCACACAGCGGAGCACACAACTCCTCCAGGGAGTTGCCACATTTAGCAATTTCACCTTGCTCAATTTCACTTCCCTTTCTTTGGTGTTTTTGATCACTGCCCCCAAGTCAAGAGGCTACAGTCAACGAATTGCTTGCATCACCTCTCCCTTCAATTCCCATGCTTTTCTGTTTTGGAGAAAGTGAGCAGTTCCTTTCAGACATCCACTGCCCACACTTGCCAGGGTTTAGAGGTTTAGGGCACCCAGTTCGGAGAAAGAAGCCCCTGGTTAATGGAGGTGGGGAGGCGGAGGGGATCACCAACTCTGAACAGCTGCCAACGTGTTACACCTTGAATAGGGGCTAAGCCCAGTGTCCGAGTAAGGCTGCGGTGTTTGGTGGTTGGGGTGGAGGCTGGAGGAGGATGTGGGCATCGCTCTAGAACATTCTCCCGTGGTAAATCTTCTACTTCCCCCCTCCCTCCGATCTTTCTCCCTCTCCCCTCTTCCTTCTACCAGGGATCGCCTTCCTTAATGCCAGCTGAAGTATCTTTCCTGGTGATAAAAATTTTCATCCAAATAAATGAAGCAAAATTCTTTGAAAACCACCCAGCGTCAGAATATTTACGATCATTTGGAATTGGCAGCGGGAGTCAGAAAAAGATTGTTTTCTAAACAGAGGACCCTGTCCTCCGCCCAGATCCCCTTCTAGGTTTAGGTTTGAGGACAGGGACATCCTTCCAAAGGCTGTAGACCACGACAGGCTGTTTTCTGGGGCTCAGGAAGCAAAGCTTCCCACAAGGAACAAAAACTCTTGTAATTTGCTCCCCTCCGGACCGTCCTGGTTCACACTGAGCTGGACCGGAGGGAGTGGGGAAGACTTACACTTTCAGGTTGTCGCCTCCCAGTTCATCTAGAAGAGAATAAACATAAAGGTCATGCTGGCTTTGTTTGTCCGGAACAGCTTTTTATTTCAACAACAGCTGAAATTTGCTGCACAAAGAGAACAAAATGGCCTTAAGTAAATTGCGTTTTTAAAGGAGCAATAATTAACCTCTAAATCAGTTTTTCTCAACCTTCCTAATGCTGTGACCCTTTAACACAGTTCCTCATGTTGTGGTGACCCCCAACCATAAAATTATTTTCGTTGCTACTTCATAACTGTAATTTTACTACTGTTATGAATCATAATGTAAACATCTGATATGCAGGATGTATTTTCATTGTTACAAATTGAACATAATTAAAGCATAGTGATTAATCACAAAAACAATATGTAATTATCTATGTGTTTTCCGATGGTCTTAGGCAACTCCTGTGAAAGGGTAGTTAGACCCCCAAAGGGGTCGCGACCCACAGGTTGAGAACTGCTGCTCTAAATCAAATGTGTGTCGTGTGTCCAGTGCCATATTGAAATGAAGTCCCATTCCATTGGAAATCTGTTTTCTTTTAGATGGGAGGTGCTCCGAGTGCACTCACTTCAGCTCAGATGTTCATCCCTCTTTGTTTTCTCCACACAAAGAGGACAAACAGTGGTGAGGGGGATGGAAAAGGGTCTTACAAGAGAGCCCCTTGCCCCGAAATGTCCCCGTTCAAAGCACTGCTTTTCATCTACTTGTGACACACTAAACCCAACACTGTGATTGTCCCTTTGACCCAGAGTAGGATGTGGGGACTCCCTCCAGAGCTCCTCTCGGAAGAACCCTGGCACCTGCTCTTTGCATGACTGGAACCCTCACTTCTAACCTCACTTACACACTTTCCTCAGGTAGGCCTCCTCCAACTCTCTACCTGAAGTGGGGCCCATCTTCCCAACTGTTCCCCAGCTGAACACTTTGCTTGCTTGCTTCATAGCATTGGCCCCAATTTGTCACTGATCGATTCATCTGTTTAATTCTTTCCCATCGGTTTTTTCCAATAGACCATTGCTCCCAAAGGGCAGAGATTGTGTTGTCATAGCGCCCCTCACCTCCCACCCATCCAGTGCACAACCTGGGAAACACACAGTACTCATTTACTGAATAGATGAACAGACCTTAATCTGGATTTTGTCCAGCGCTGGGGTTAAATTCATGGCTGGTGTTTTGGACTTAACATTATCAAATAGTGAAACTTCCAACAAGTCTGCTGTTCCCTGCTGTTGGTTGAGGTAAGGGTCAGACCACAGTTTGCAAAACAGCTCTACTGCTTGCCTGCTTCCAACAAGTCTGGTTTTCCCTGCCTTTCCCTGGTTTTCCCTGCCTTTCCCTGGTTGAGGTAAGAGTCAGACAGCCGTTTGCAACCGTTTGCTCTGATGCATGCAGATCAGACTCCAAATGAACATGTGGCAGGAATCAGAGCCCAGTGTCCCAGCGCAGGTTGTGTTTTGTTTGGCAAGAGGATCAGGATCAACGCACCCAGAGAAATGAGGCTATGATGTCAAGCAAGTGGATAGCACAGGCCTGCTGCACCTTTTATGATGTGAAAACCATGAAGGAACAAACCACTTTGTAGAGGTGGATGTTCCTAATCCTTGGCAGTCAGAGGCCTCATTTTGTCTGGTCTGCAGAAATGCAGGTCCCCAGTGAGGGGACATAACCTGCAGGCACTTGGAACTGAGCTCCTGGCTGCAGCTGGGAGCTGCTGTAATTTTCTGTGGGTTGGCAAGCTTGAATGGCATTGCTAATCCAGGAAAGCTGGGCACAGATGTAAGTTTCATGCCATCACTGCTTACCTTCCAGGGGCTGTAGGTTATGTCCTCCTGATTCCCACCCGCTGCCCCCCAAATAGGATTCTGAAGATTCCTGCAGAGGCCTGACTCCTTAAAACTTTGGAGGAAGGGGAGATGTACATCTTATATTTATGTATATATGCACATATATGTATGTATATGTGTGTGTGTGTGTGTGTGTGTGTGTGTACTAGTATATATTTTTTTCATCTAACATTTACATACTGTTTCCTTAAGGGCTTTTACTCTAAATAAAGCCACTACAGGTGAACCATAAAAATCGCCTGTTTTGTCATTCCCTCTCCCTCTTCCCTGTTTAATTCCCCTCCCCCCCACTTCCCCACCCCCTTGCTAATTTCTCAGGGAGCAAGTGTCCCTGGAGCCCCACTGTCTAGGCATGGATTTATCTCTATAATCTGAGCGCCGGCAGGCTTTGTGGTGAGTAAAAGCTAGCCCTCACTGCAGATGATGGAAAAGTTTAAAACCCCATTACCAAAGTGCTCCAGAGGCACCAAATGGGAAGCTCCTATAATCAGTATTCAAACAGAGCAAAAAGCTTTCTGCAGCCTCATCTCCCCTGCTCCAGGACCATTACCCCTGCCCCAGCCGCCATGGCAACAGAGAAACATCTGGGAGAGAACACCAGAGCACAGCATTAAACCGGGAGGAAGACCAATTACTTGTCCTCAGCAATCAGGCTCTGCCCGCTCCACTCCACCTGGCCTAAATCTCTTTATTAATAGCCACCTACTCCCTTGCGCCCAGGAGGCAAAGATTGCTCTTACACAGCCCCTCACCCTCACTTGCTCCTATTTTCCCTCCCATCGCCCTTCCGTTTCACATCCTTCCACCCACTTTGTCCTCCTCTTTCAGTTCCTACATTGCACCCGCTTGGCCTGACAATGTCCCCTCTTCCGCAGCTACCCTGTGCATGGGATGGTGGGATTGCTGGGGTGCAAGGATGGGGGCAGGAGCCCAGCAGGGGACTGGCTTGCTTATCTTGTTTCCATGCTGAACGGTGAGCAAGGGAGACAGCCTCTTTCTGGATATTTACTGAGCAGAGCCAGGTGTCATGTGGCCACAGCCTGTTTAAAGTGATGGTTTACTGCCAGCTGTTTCCCCTGCAGCTCTTTCAGAGAGACACAGCACACCAAGACATTTAATAATAACAAATGCAATGCCTGGAGGTGTAGGAAGAATGACAATGGAACATCGAGTTGCTACATTGCGTTTCCCTTTTCCTGGACACGAACCTGACGGGCCCAAAGAAAAAAGCCAATTCCCAAATGGATGAAGCGTTCTTCCTAAAAATGTTGGCCAAGTCATTGCCAGTTGTCAAATTTAAAGACTTATTTTCTGGTGTAGAAGAATATGTGAAGAAAGAAACCATGTGTTTATTGCTAACTCTGAGGGGACATCATCCATGCCCTCCCCCATAACAGTCCTGGGGCATTTTTTAAGTCCCCTGGAACTTTTATTTTTCCTGGAAAACAAATGTATTTAAATCAGATTTTGTGAATTTAAATATTCTCCTTTTATTGGCTTGCTTATGATGTTAAACATGAATGGGTAGAATTCAGTGGACAGTCATCATTAGCATTCAGTTTGTCTGAAGAAATATGTAAGTGTTAAGCAGTTAACCACCTGTATCTATATTAAAGGAGTGGATAGTAAAAGAAAATATTCAAGTCAAACTCTATATATTTATTTACTTATTTTGTAATAAGCAACTGCTTCAAAATGCTAAGCTCTCTATGTTGTTTTTTCTTAAAGTAGAGCATACTTAAACTAAACAGAATGTGCCAATTTATAGTAAGGATATGTGAAAATTTTGTTTTTTAATCTCTGAGAATAGGTGTTCTTTAAAATAAGTTATAACATTGTTTCATTTACTCAACAAACATTTATTGAGCAGCTAATCTATGTGTTGGGCCAAGCACTACATTATGTAAAAGGGATAATAATAATAAGCTAATACAATATGCCAGGGATTGTTTTTTCTAAGCCCTTTTCATAGATGAATCCATCTACTTCTCACAACTCTGTGAGGTAGGTTTTGAATTCGTCCATTTTACAGACGAGGAAGCTGACACAGAAGTCACAGAACTAGGAAATGCAAAAGCCAACTAGTCAGTGTGGTTCCAGAGTCTGTCTTCTCCACCTCCAGGCCACACTGTTAAACAGATAAATAAGACAAATTCTTGCCTCTCTTGGACCTTAAAGAGAACATAACCTAGTTAGAAAGACCAAAAAAGGGCAAGTCCCCAAGTTATGCTAATGCAAACACTGTGCACATTGTGACCACAGCCTATGAGAGCACAGAAGAGGTGGTGGTTGATTTTGCCTGAGGAGTGATTACTCAAGGCTTCATGAAAACTTTAGAAGTGAGCATTGAAGAACGGAGCTGCAGTTTGCCAAGCAGACATTAAGGCAATCCAGGCAGAAGAAATGGCATCAACCAGGCATGAAGGTATCCTGCAAGTACAAGCCATGCTCTGGGAACAGCAAACACTTCACGTACGGCTGCAGTAGGATGCATGGGCAATGTCTGAGGATGAGGCTGGTTCTCACTTATGATGGCTTCTGAACTTTGAGATTCCCACAATAAAGTTCAATGAAAAACCCCTTTCTGGATTTAGAGCCCAAGAGTATGGCCATTTGACTGGATACCCCCTAATTCCTCCCAACCCCATGACCCCATTAGGTAAAACCAGCTATGGGGCTATCTGGTTTAGGCAGGAAATTCTCACCTTTCCTACTAAAAAAATAAAATAAAATTAGGCCCATGCAGCTCTGTTTGCTTTTTCTTTAGCTTACAAAGGAGCGCCCATGTGATCACAGTTAGTAGGTCACCCTGAAATTTCAAACTATGGAGGAACATGTGTATTTCCTACTTCCTTGAAATCTATTATATCAGCCCCTATCGTGAAAGGTAATGAACTTCAGTGTTTCTTTCCCAGCTCACATTTGCTATACCTGAGGGCAAAATGGGAGAACACCATTTACAGTTCCGGCTGAGAGCTTGAAGGCTTTCTTGGTGCTAGGACAATGAGCAAGGCCTACAGGCCAAGGGCATGACCTCAAAGCCAGAGATGCCGTTAACGGGTGTGAGGGACATACAGTGAGTTTTGTATGCACATATGAATATGCATCTTATTAGAGAAATTCTCATCCCTTGAGTGATCTTTGGAGTGATTAAAGTCTTCAACTTAAAAATCTAATTGGTAGAAGGAACCGAAGATGGCGGCATAGGTTAACACCAGAGATTGCCGCCTGGAACAACCAAGTCAAATTAAGCTTGATCCAGGGAAAGGACAACGTCCAGAGCCACAGGAGGGCTGGCTGAGTGGAAATTCTACAACTAGGAGTAAAGAGCATATTATATCC
>NW_006295491.1:1627303-1641416 GCF_000327345.1 Myotis davidii | reverse complement strand
CTATAAGAAGAGAAAGAAGAAAAATGAACTCCTGCCATTTGCCACAACATGGATGGAACCGGAGAGCAGATAAATACCACATGATCCCACGCATTTGTGGAATATAAGGAACAACATAATCTGATGAACAAGGACTGATCCAGAGACGGAGAGGCATTGATTGGACTGTCGGGCTTGGGAGGGAGGGTAGGGGAGGGGAGGGTAAGGGGGAAAGAGCAACCAAAGGACTTACATGCAGGCATAGAGGCCTGACCAATGGACACGGACAACGGGGGGGAGGGGGGGCGAGGGTGATGCGGGGACAGGGACACACATGTAATATCTTAATCAATAAAAAATATATTAAAAAAAATCTAATTGGTGCCCTGGCCAGTGTTGCTTAGTGGTTAGAGTGTTGGCTCACACATTGGAGGGTCACAGGTTTGATTACTGGTCAAGCTTTTGCTTCCTGGCCCTGGTTGGGGTGCAGGTGGGAGGCAACCAATTGATAAATCTCTCTCACATTGATGTTTCTCTCTCTCTCACACCCTTTCTCTCCCTCCCTTCTACTCTCTCTAAAAATCAATGGAAAAAATCCTCAGGTGAGGATTAACAACAACAACAAAATCTAATTGGAATCATTTTTCACCAGCACAAGCCAAAAGTATCCAAGTCTCCTTTGGACCTAGATACCTTAAAATCTAGAATGTGATGCTCCTGGAATAGGAACGGAATACTCTCAGAGTGAATCTCTGACCTGGGGAATTTTCTATGCGTCTGGTTTTCTAGGAGATTGATGATAGCAATTTTTAGCCAAGTGGGGCTTTGCTTATGAAAGTTAGCATAGCTTTCATGGGAATAAGAACAATGCTTCACCCAGGCCTTTTCAAGATCAAATTGGAATGTGGCATGGGGGAGAAAACAATATCTGTGGCAGAAATATCGGTGCAGAATGAGGCCACGGTCCCTGCCTTCCCAACCCTGACCCCACTGCTTCACCATCCTTACCCTTTCCTCCAACCGTAGGAACACGTTACATTGATCTATTGGCCAAGATTATACGAGGGAATTATCTGGATTAGGTTCAGAGCTGGTAGCTGTGTATATTAACTTTCAATTTAGGCTAAAAACATTATTCTCTTTTTAAAAAAGAACAAAATATGGCATTTTTAAACTCTGGAAAATTTCATTGAAATATGTCAATCATGACATTATTATCCTATATAATAAAACCCTAATATGCAAATTGGCCAAATGGTGGAATGACCTGTGGAATGACTGGTTGCTATGAAGAGCACTGACCACCAGCGGCAGACACTCAACACAGGAGCTGTCCCTGAAGGTCAGTGTCCTCCCACAGGGGGGGCGCCACTTAGCCAGAAGCTGGGCTCATGGCTGGCAAGCACAGCAGTGGTGGCAGGAGCCTCTCCTGCCTCCTCTGCAGGTGGGTGGTAATGAGCAAGTGGTCCCGGACTGTGAGAGCCCTGGACTGCAAGAGGAATGTCTGACAGCCAGGGGGATTGGGCCTAAGCTGGAAGTCACACATCCCCCAAGGGGTCCTGGACTGCGAGAGGGTGCAGGCCAGGCTGAGGGAACCCCCCCCCCACACTCAGTGCACAAATTTCGTGCACCAGGGCTCTAGCTTTATATAATCCTTGTTGCTTATCTTAAAACCTCTCAGTTCCTTCTCCTATCTTATCCCCAACTCTAGGCAGGTATTAGGATAATACTCACGTGTCTGTAAAACACTCTGAGATCCTTGGCTAGAAGGCAGCTCTGTGTAGAAGCAAAAGTATTTTGTTTTAGTGTTTGTCCATTGACCCATGAAGCAATTGTCTGGGATTGGGAACACACAAAATATTTACCTTGTTTAGCTTTTTTTCTTTTATAGTTGATTACAATGAGTACCACTGATAAGAGTAGGAGTGCCAAGAAAACCAACGGGATCAACACCATTAGTATAAGCTCTAGCTGAGTATCCTCCTCACCAATGCTGGTATAATTCTCATATTGAGTTACTGTTTCTGTGGTCAGTGCAGCAACTGTACTTATAACAGGAGTATCTTCATCTGTAGGTTCCACTTTTTGGGTGACATCTGTTGACTCACCTTCTGACTCTTCTGCTGCCTCAGAAGAAGGCAGTTCTGACTCTGTGAGAACACACACACACAAAATTGACATTGCCATGGAGACAAAGCTAGTAAGTTATGTTTTCAATGATTTTTTAAAAAAATTTTTCTACATGCATCCAGTGGTAAACTTGATTTCCTGAATTGGGCCATCCAGTTCAGAGTGATACAGAGTTTTGAAGTAACATAAACGGAGCTCGAGCTGGGAGTACATTGAACATGGAATCAGAGTCCAGATAAACCTCCCACAAATGCAGGCAGTTTAGCCTTGACCAGTACTTTAGACACATTTCATCAAAGGCATTAAAAACCTTTGCCCTGTCATGGGTCATATTCCAAGACACCTCCTATAGCAGTGAACCTTTTGAGCTCGGCGTGTCAGCATTTTGAAAAACCCTAACTTACCTCTGGTTCTGTGTCACATATAGAAATTTTTTGATATTTGCAACCATAGTAAAGTATATTTTTGATATTTATTTTATATATTTAAATGCCATTTAACAAAGAAAAATCAACCAAAAAAATGAGTTCGCGTGTCACCTCTGACACGTGTGTCATAGGTTCGCCATCACTGTCCTATAGGGTATCATATTTTAATAACATTTCTGAATAAATCAAAGCCCACATGTACTGTAGGTACTTGCCACATAACACTGAACGGTAGGCACTTGCCACATAACACTTTTAATAAAAGGTTACCTATCAATGGAAAAGAATTTTTTGAAATTGCGGCGACTGCTTCGATTTCAGCCTCAGGGCTCACATGCTGCAGAAAAACGTGTCTGCCTCTGAGATTATCTGACAGAAATCCTCCTGGATTCTAAATAAAAATACAATGTGTACTTCCTTTGTAAAGTGAAATTCTCAAGGGGAATTTAGAGACTAAAGAAATGGTACCAATATTTAAATTTATTTAGTAAAATGAATCTTTAGAACTTCCCCTATATAGAAACTCTAAGCAAGTTAATTCCATTTGAACTTCAGATTGTGTTGGAAAACCATCCTGTGGTTCATCACAGCACTGGAAAGGACTATTATTTGGAAGATCTTTCCTGGCCGGGCTATGTGGGGGTCTTGGGTAGGTGGGCTAAAGGTTTTCACCCTGTCATGTTGCCTATCATTCAGATGGGTCCCGTTGAGGAAAACAGAATATGAGTTTAGGCTACAGAACACATATCGAATGAGTTAATTTTTGTGAAAGCTCTTTCTAAGGTGTTATGAAAATGGAAAAGTTGGCTGTTTTAAACTATGCCTTGTTACTACAGGCTAGACCAGTGCTCCATAGAATGACCTAGCTCCGTGGTTGGCAAACTGCAGCTTGGCAAACCGCAGCTCGCGAGCCACACGTGGCTCTTTGGCCCCTTCAATGTGGCTCTTCCACAAAATACCACGTGCGGGCGTGCATGTACAGGGCAACTGAAACTTCGTGGCCCATGCTCAGAGGTCGGTATTTTGTGGAAGAGCCAGTATTTTGTGGAAGAGCCACACTCAAGGGGCCAAAGAGCCGAATGTGGCTCGCGAGCCGTGGTTTGCCGAGCCGCAGTTTGCTGACAGGAGAGGCAATCCAGTACCTTGTCTAGATGCATTACTGTTTGACAACAGATTCCTCTGACTTGATTTATAAAACCTTTGTTTGATCCCAGTCTAATTATTTTGGTTATCTAATCTAATAATAGACAAACAGGGTAATTGCCGTACCTTCACTACACCTCCCATTGGCTAATCAGAGAGATATGCAAATTAACCACCAACAAAGATGGTGGTTAATTTGCATACGTGGCTCTGGCCGGAACAGCAAAGGCGCTGAAGGTGGCTCCAGCTGGAGCGAAGGCCTGGGTGCTGGGTGCCGGAGGAAAACAAACGCTAGCAGCCAGGGGAAGGGAAGGCCTATTGCATGAATCTTTTCGTGCAACAGGCTTCTAGTATATATATAAACATTTCCGTTTTCCCCAAGACCAGGGAATCCACTTGATAATCATATGAGTGATCAATGCAATGACAAACTGCAGGCTATAACTAACTGGTATTCCTCACCTGAATGTACCAAAAGCAGGATTAAAAAAAAATCTACCATTTATTGACCTCTGCCTTCTGGATTAAGTGACTTTATCCTATATTTAGGTCTTTGAAATAAAGTAAGTCAATACTGTATTCACTCAAGCTTTGATATCTCACATATCATTCTGGGTCAGGAAAAGATATTTGTCTACCAGGGCAATGTCCTCATTAAACTCATTCGCTTGCAGGACTGCTAGAACCAAACTGCATTCTTTACTGAAAATCCAGGCCACTGAAGACCTGACTAAGGGGATGGGGGTCATGGGGGAGGGGTACATACACAAGTGGAGTTGGTGGTAATGACCCTTTTCCTTGAGGTCAGTGCTTATGGATCTTTCTCAAACACCCAGATTTCCCTTTTATTTCTTTTGCTGTCTTCTGCTGCTACCATCCCAAGCTAACCTTGTAAAGAACTTACTAAGAGCCCAGCCCTGTGCTCTGCCTTTTAGCTGGATGCATTCATTTTGTTCTCACCACTTTTTCAGATAGAAATCGGGGCATAGAGGTTACAGGACTTGCCCACCATCACAGAGCTATCACGGAGGAGTGAGGGTGTGAACCTAGGAGGGCTGATCGCAGAACCTGGCTGGAATGTAATGATTACAAGTCACAAAGTGGTGAACAAGAGAGGGGACCTCCTTTTCTTGCCCATCAGTTTCTAGGGAGGTGGCTTCCTGGCTTACAGGGTAAGGGAGAGGAAGGGTTCCCAGAAGCCTCGGCTTCGCCAGAGCTCTCGGTAGGCTTCTCAGCCCCGACCGCTGTGAACAAAGCTGCCCGGATGCAGGGTCTTCCCAGTGCCTCTCCAAGGAAGGCCAGCAAGTTCCCAGTGGAACACCCAGCACGCTCAGTCACCACTTGACCCGTGGCCCCAAAGAAAAGAAAATAGGAAAATAAATAGGCTAGCAGAGAAAATGAGGGCTTTCTGACGATAGGAAATGAAGAAGTGGAAAGAAGGGCAGCAGCTGGTCCTGGGTTGTGTACATTTATTTTTCAGCATGAGAGACAATGCTGGTCACTGCTGGCCATTAGTGGCCTTTTTGAGTGAAAGGGGCCAGAACTTCTCTCTACAATATCCCTCTCACATGTATGTTTTCCATGTTAAACATCATTTACTCAGTAAGATTCTCTAGTGGCTGAATAAATGAGAATCAAGTCTCTCTTTCTTTTCTTTACTCTGCAAGCCTTCATCTCCAGACTTTCCTACGACAACCCTCCTCACAGCTCTCCCTGCCCAAACCCTCACAATAGCCTCAAAGTAATAAACAACAGCCACTGACATTTATCTAGTGCTTAGTATGTGCTAGGCACTAGGATAAACATGCACTACCTAGTTTAATCTTCACAACTTCCTTGTTCACATTTTAAAAAATATATTTTTATTAATTTCAGAGAGGAAGGGAGAGGGGCAGGGAGAGAGAGAGAGAAACATCAGTAATGAGAGAAAATCATTGATTGGCTGCCTTCTGCACATCCACTACTGGGGATTGAGCCTGCCACCTGGGTATGTGCCCTTGATCGGAATTGAACCCAGGATCCCTCAGTCCCCAGGGCTGACACTCTATCCACTGAGCCAAACCAGTTAGGGCTCTTGTTCACATTTTACAGTGTGAAGAAACTGAGTCTTGAATGTCTCGGGCTGGAGTATAACACCGTCATTTATGCTGTAAGTCCCACTGATACGTAGGGTTTTGACTCTGCATTCCCTCGAGCATAGGTGCCCAGTGACAGTGAGGGGCTTAGTCATTGCTCTTCACTTAGTAATTGTGGGAATTTGGACAAATTATTTACCCCTGAATGATAATGTCCTAATCTGTGCAATAGGAGTGATCCCCAAGGTCCCATCTATCCCCACATCTTTATTTTGATTCTAAAGCCTCGATCTTGTATTTCATTAGAATTTTTGAATAGGTGCTGTACACGTGGTACTAAGCTCAGCAAGGAAATTTCACTACCACCCTTTCCCCAGTTTATTACCTTCCCCAGAGATAGCCACTGTTTCTGCTGCCTTCCCAAGAAACTCTGTGCCTATACAAGTATCATTTCTTGTTTTATTAACACAAATGGTAGCAAAAGAAGTTAAATCTTGTTCTGCCTCTTGTTTATTTCACTTAAAATTTGACTCAAAGATTCTTCCATGTGTGCATATAGAAAGCTGTCTTCTGTTACTTGGAAGTATCATAACCTATTCCTATTAATAGAGATTTAGGTCTTTTCTTTGTATTTTTAATGATGCTACAACAAACAGTCCTGTACACCCTCCAGTTTACACATTTGCAAGTATTTTCTGCAGTGTATCTCAAGAGTGGGGGCCCCAGAGAAGAGGGTGTTGGATGTAGTGGGAAGGGGAACAGCACCAAACTACTCTTGGTGGTCTGCTCTCACAACTTCTCCAAGACAACTCTAGCTCAGTCATCATACAAGAGAACTGGCAGAGATGAAGTCAGGAAAAGGCTGGGTAAGCAGGGAGTCTATTATGGGAAAGAGGGAGAAGTTGTAAACGTTGGGGATCAGCCCCGAGAATTTGTGCCAGAAGCATCAAATGTCCTCAAAGGGGAACAGGAAAACCAGCTGGGCCATAGAATCAAATCAGTAATCAGGAGGACAAAGGTGAGAGGAAGAAAAGCAGAGGTGGACAAAATCAAGGTGGAAACAAGAGAGGAGCCGAAGTCACATGAGTAGGGATGGGAGTGGAGCTGGCAGAGGGCAGCTGGGGGACTTTTTCCGAAGCACTACAAGTTCCTCCCATGGCCTGTGGGCTAACAGAAACTCTTAACCCAATGGACATGGGACCCGCTGACACTGTGTGGCCGAAGACACCAGGGACCCAGTCTTTACCAAGAAACACTTGCTAAGACCCATTATAGTCAACAGTGACTTCCTGCAGGAGCCATCCTGTGCTTCTTAGATAGAAGTGACATGTACAACCTTAAGAGCCCAACACCACTGTTCAGGAACCCAGAACTCTCTTTTAGGTAATGAGTTGCAGGATGAACCCTGCAGAAGGTGTAGAGCAATTCCTCTATTGTGTGAGGACTTCCTGGGCATCTCCATGGCATCGTGGAGAAAAGGATTTGGATTCAGAGGAGGAGACTTAACTAGTTGTGTAGGGGGCAGGATATAACGGGAAGAGATTAACCAAAGAACATACATGCATATATGCATAACCCAGGGATACAGACAATAGTATAGTAAGGTGTTGGGTAGATGAGGAACAATGGAAGGGATAGCTGTGGGGCCTGGGGAGAGCCCCTCACTTCTCCAGCCTTCCTTTCCTAAAGGCCAAGAAAGGAGGCCTGCTGCTCTGCCTATCCCAAGGTGTTTGAATGAAGAGCAAATGTGAAAATGCTGTATAACCCACAAGGTACAACACACATTCCAGGTGTTCGTACATTTGCTATTTCCTCTGTCCTCCACCCATTTCTTTCCCCATCTATAGACCTATCTGTTTATCTGCTTGTTTTCCAGGAGACTAATCTGCCTGATGTAACTTCTTCATTTTACTGTTGCATCTTCTTATCTAAATTTGAACATATTTCAGAGTAAAAGGGGTGGGACTGGGGAGTAAAACCAGAAGAAGCTGCAGCAGATAAAGATGAAGAGGATCACATGTGAGAATGAAGAGAGAGGCATCAGCAAGGAAAAGTACAGAAAAGAAGAAAAAGCAAGGACAGTGTATTAAGAGCAAATGGGCTGTGAGAGAGTCAGCTGGTGTGGCTGTGTACCCTATGTGAGACCTGCCTGTGGAATCATTGGGGGTGGGGGGGAGGAGCGGGAGTGGGGGCTCAAGGAGGCAGGTTGGCCTTAGCTCTCTCTTCCTTTCAGGTGGCCCGTCATGGCTGTTTCAAATGACCCCAACACAAGCTCTCCCAGGAATTCTCCCTCCCACCATTTCTCTTTCTCTGCTCAGATAATGGATCATTATGAAGAGATCATGGGAGTGGTCATGTGAATGATGAAACTAAGCTGAAGTATTTCACTTACTTTTAATCCAGACAATAAGCTGCACCGTGTATCGAGTCAGTTACAAGTGATTATTGACAATATCCATGCAAACAATCTGGGACTCCTATCTCACACATCTGGTGAGGACCCTGGGGGAATCCTTGTAAGTGGGGAAATGGGGAAAATGGGTGAGGGGAGCCTGGCAGCTCTAGCAGCAGAGCGGGCACGTGGCCACCTTTATCACTGCTCTCAGCATCATCACTAAGAGGAAATGACTGCTTCTCAGTGAAGCAAATGACTCACTTCCCTTTTTTTGAAAGTGGAGGACCCTCCTTGTTGGGCCACTGGGACACCTCCCTGCACAAACCCCAGATGACACTGTCTCTGAAGTGCTCTGTCTTTTCTCTGGTTCACTTGGTCTCAAAACAGTATTAAGTTATTGCTTAGTGTCTGAAATCATCACTCATGTACCACACCTGCTTATTGTCTGTCTCCTCCACTGTTTCACACTATACCTATCACAACACCTGGAACCTGTCTGCTGTGTCGTGGCCATTCATAAACAATTGTTTAGAAAATGTAAAATAGGCCATATTAGCCTGAGGTAAAAAGTCACACCTCTCACCTTGTTATCAAGAGCCTAACATCCACTTGGCCAATGTGGCTCAGTGGTTGAGCATCGAGGTCGCAGTTTGATTCCTGATCAGGCCACATGCCTGGGCTGCAGGCTCAATCCCCAGTGTGGGCCGTGCAGGAGACAGCTGATCAATGATTCTCTCTCATCATTGATGGTTCTCTCTCTCTTTATGTTTCTATCCCCCTCTCTCTCTCTCCTCCTTCTTCTCTGAAATCAATAAAAATATATTTAAAAAACAAAGGAGCCTGATACCCTCCTCCATCTATCAACCCCCTTCCAGGAAAACACACAGGGTATTCGTTATCATGAAGAGAAATAGGAATCAAAGGTGGTTTTCTCTAAAAAAAACTACCTGAATTTTTTAAAGACACTGGGGTATGAGAGGAATTGTTTAACGCAAAGTTCTGAATCCCTAGTGATGAAACTTCATGTCTCTATTTTTTAGTTTTGCTTGCTTATGCTTTTGGCAGGGGATTTAGTGTTCCCCACGGCTTCCACGTATAGAGGCCAAGGGACTTGGTCCTCCTGGGAACCGGATGCTCACTGTGGAGAGTGTAGTTTTCATTGGGAGCTCGGTTGTCCTGCGTAGTTGACAGTTTTTATTAAGTGAAAACATTCGCTGGATATGCTTTTCCTGACATACTCACTTGAAGAAGACAGCAGCAGAATAAACAGCTGGTTTAACAGATGCAAGGCAAAAGCATGCACGGAACGTTAATGGCAGATTTTACATATTGAAGGGTAGTTTAGGTAGAGCAGTGCCGACGTTTTGTACACCCTTTCATGTCAGCCATCGGCAGTGAAAATGCCTTATATTGAAAGACTGTTAAAAAAAATTTCTTTTTGCTTATTTTGAGGAGGGTCATCTGGTAAGATGCGTTCATGCAGTCATCTGCTCTGGGAATCGGCTTGTGAAGCCAAATTGTATTTTTACCTCATTGCCTTAAGAAATACACACCCGCATTTGCAATTTATTATCAGACTAGATTGTGCGCAGATAGGGTCCCTAGGCCTAGCCTGCGATTCAGGGCATCTTCCCCAGCTGCCGGCAGCCGGCCCTGCCCCCCACAGCCACCCACCCCGGTTCCCCACTCACCATCCAGCGATGGGAGCCTGATGGCCCTGGAGGGACTGAGAGGTCAGTCATTCCCGACCGCTCGCCAGCCCCACCCCTGCCACCCATCACCCTCTGTGTGGGGGGAGACTGGCAGGGCAGGGGCCTTGGCCTGGTGCCATCTGCATTCCCTGCCACCCACCCTGGATCCCTGTTCACAATTGGTGGTGTTCAGAGCCTGCTGGCCGGAGGGAGGGACCGAGAACACCTCATAGTGACTCGTCCAGCGGTCCTTCTGCCGTTATGGTCGCTGGGCTTTTTTAAAATTTAATTTAATTTTTTAAAATATATTTTATTGATTTTTTACAGAGAGGAAGGGAGAGAGATAGTCAGAAACATCGATGAGAGAGAAACATCGATCAGCTGCCTCCTGCACATCTCCTACTGGGGATATGCCCGCAACCAAGGTACATGCCCTTGATCAGAATTGAACCTGGGACCCTTCAGTCCGCAGGCCGATGCTCTATCCACTGAGCCAAACTGGTTTTGGCATGGGCTTTTATTATATAGGATTAAAATACTCCACAATGGGGGCCCACTAGGCTCTGATATCTGTTTCTATTTTATTTTGATGGGGTTTTTTTTTAGAGAAAGTTTGCTCATATCTAATCAGACTTTTCAAGACCTCAGGCTGTCTCTAGTTTGAAGTTAACCATCTGGGAAAGCTGGGTTTTTCATCATCCAACTACATTTTTGTGCACTGCAATCCTATTCTGGCCTATAGTGACTAGAAAATTAAAGGAATGTATGTATTTTTAAATATATTTTTATTGACTTCAGAGAGGAAGAGAGAGAGATAGAAACATCTAGGATGAGAGGGAATCATTGATTGGTTGCCTCCAGCATGCCTTCTACTGGGAATTGAGCTGCAAGCCAGACATGTCCCTGACAGGAAACAGACTGTGACCTCCTGGTTCATAGCTGATGCTCAACCACTGAGCAACACCAGCTGGGCCAGGAATGTATACATTTTATATATATATAAAATTTATTTCAGAGAGGCAGGGAGAGGGAAGAGAGAGATGGAAACATCAATGATGAGAGAGAATCATTGATTGACTGCCTCTTGCACACCCATGGGGAGATTGAGCCCATAATCCAGGCATGTGTCCTTGACCTGGAATCGAACCCCAGGACCCTTCAGTCTGCAGGCCAACACTCTATCCACTGAACCAACCCAGCTAGGGCAGGAATGTATGTATTTTTATGGGACAGGATACAGACACACTTTTAACATTTAAAACTTCTTCCTACCATCAGTGGGATAGTAGACACAAAGTGCTTTAAAAATGAAAGGATCAAGGATTATGAAAGGAAATTATTATCGTTACTAGCCTGAATAGATTTCTGTTGTTTATTATATTTCCCTCTCTCTCAATTTCAAAATTACACTTTAAAAGAATAACTTAATAACCTATGCTCCTCGCCAAGCCCTACCCCTCTACCTGCTGCCTAGGCCAGCCTCCCTCTGAGTGGGGAAGGGAGAAACACAGCCCATGGGAAAAAGTGGCTGGGCTCTTGTGTGGGTCACCTCGGCCCTCCGTCCTGGCATGGCACCAGCGCAAGCTCAGCGTTGCCAGAGAGGCAACTGCAAGACAGAAACAAACCACAAAATAAGTGGTGGATGTATCTCTGTGATAAATCAGAGAACAGGAAAGCAGGGAAAGGAGATGTGGCTACTGATGTAGCTTCACCATGAGCTACAGGAAGAATGAGGAGAGGGTGCAACCAAAAGTTCCCTGCCACCCACCTATGGTGGGACAGAGAGCAAGAGTCTGTTTATTGTGTGAAGTTTTCTTGGAGAGTCAGGGAGGAAGCAAGTGCCTGAGGTGTCTGAGGGGAGCAAAATAGTGGGTGAGATTTTCTAGGATTGGCAAAGCCCTTGAACAGTCTCCAAAGCTGGTTTGCTGCTGATCCTATTTCATCTTGAAAGAGAATCAATCCTGCCCTTCCATCCCAAGTAGCCAATGCACCTCAAGTAGCCAGAATTTTTAGTATTACAGCTTGAGTAACTGATGTTGTGCTATTCTCACTCTCTTATTAACCTCTTTTCAATATTTATCAGTGTAATCCTATGATTTTGTTCTCATTTAGTTTTAATGCAGGGGTTCTCAAACTTTTTAAACAGGGGGCCAGTTCACTGTCCCTCAGACCATTGGAGGGCCGGACTATAGTTTAAAAAAAAAAACTATGAACACATTCCTATGCACACTGCACATATCTTATTTTGAAGTAAAAAAAAAAAACAAAATGGGAACAAATACAATATTTGTATTTGCATGTGGCCCGTGGGCTGTAGTTTGAGGACCCCTGTTTTAATGGGATGGGTCACATGGATAAATTCTCTACCAGTGGTCCGTTCTTGGATTCCTGCTCTTATTCTACTTACTCATTGATAGTTTCTTTCTTTTTTTCCAGAGATGGTTTCTTGTTATTTCAATGACTAATCTAGGACTCAGCCTAAATATTCTTCTAAAGTTTGTTAGTTGGCAACATAGCCAATATGGTGTTGTAGGACCCAAGGAAGAGGAGAGTTTCAATAATTGGCTAATTATGCTCAGTGCCACCATGAAAAATGTAAATATAGGATGGAAATGGGTCCTGTGGATTAAGCTATTAAGAGGCAGTGGTATCCCAGATAAAGCAAGTGCTGTGGTTGACATAGTAGCCAGATTGCAATGGGCCAAGAAATGAATGGCAAGTGAGAAAATGAAAATGTCTTTCAAGGAGATTGGGGAAATCTCTGGAAAGAAAAGATGGAGGGGAGCGAGATGGGGACATGGGAGTGCTGGGAAAGAACGCAACAGGCTCTCGCATTATTTTTCATTGTGAATGTATACCAATCGAAAAGAATAGAGAAAAATGAAACGGATAACATGTTATTATATTAAATATTTCCACATTGACTAGAGTGGTTGGCAAACTTTTTCTTAAAGGGTCGCAGAATAAGTATTTTAGATCTTGAGGCCAAGAGGCCAAATACAGGCTATTATGTAATTTCTTAAAAGATAATTATTTAAAGATAAAAAAAATCATCCTTAGCTCAAAGGTCAGTTGCTATTTTTATTATTTTGAGGTTACTATGGAGTTGGTTGAGACAGGGAGAGCCGTGAGGAAGGTTGTCACAGGACTGTCCAGAGATGGAGGCTTGAAGATTAAAGAAAAATACAAAAGGAGTGGGGGATGGAGGGAGGGAGAGCCGTGAGGAAGGTTGTCACAGGACTGTCCAGAGATGGAGGCTTGAAGATTAAAGAAAAATACAAAAGGAGTGGGGGATGGAGGGAGGGAGAGCCGTGAGGAAGGTTGTCACAGGACTGTCCAGAGATGGAGGCTTGAAGATTAAAGAAAAATACAAAAGGAGTGGGGGATGGAGGGAGGGAGAGCCGTGAGGAAGGGAGAAAAAATAAGCAACTGCAGTGATTTCAGTAAAGTTCAAAGTCCAAGTCAAGCTGATCCACCGTCATCCATTATCCTGACACCGTGGGCCTGGCCCCTCCTCTGGTTTTGAATTTGGTTTTGTCTGCTTCTTTCTCTTTGGCAATCACTTTGGTCTCCTTGATTACCTGCTTCTGATTAGTGACTTGGCTCCACTGCTAATCCTGGTTTGCACTTTTAATAAGGTTTGGGCACCACCTTCTGTGACTCCAGAGGCCTGCCCCTCCCATCTCAAGCTGAGGTTTAAGTCTGAGATCCAAGCACCAGCCCTCCTCAAGCCCAGCACATCCCTGCCTGAGTTTCTTTCAAACTCTATTTTGTGGTAACAGGGCAGGGGTTGCATTGGTTAGCATTTACAGTAGCTTGGTGATAGGATCAGAAAATTTGGGGTTCTGCTACATAGGGTGAGTCACCCTCTGTGTGCCAGGTTCTGTCCTCAGTGGCCCCAAGATTTCCATCATGAATAGGAGTTGACAGGTACAAGCAACAAGAATACTAGTAGGTCTACAAAATCTTCAGATAAAAGTTATCAAATAATAATATCCTATATAATAAAAGAGAAACATGCAAATTAACCATCCCTCCGCTATGCTCAAGCCACACCCAACAGCCATGCCCACCAGCCAATCAGAGTATGCAAATTAACCCAACTAAGATGGCAGCCACGGAGCTGGAGTGAGCAGGAGGCTTGGGTTGCCCCTGGTGATGAAGGAAGCCAAGCTTCCTGCCTGCCCTGGCCGGCCCTGGGCTATGCTCAAGGCTACAAAGTTTCAATTATAGAAGATAAATAAATCCCAGAAAAAGAAAAGAAACAAAGAA
>NW_006295491.1:1615456-1627134 GCF_000327345.1 Myotis davidii | reverse complement strand
CTCATGGCGGCCAGTACAGCGGTGTTGGTGGCAGCTTCTCCTGCCTCCTCAGCAGTGCTAAGGATGCTCTGACTGCAGCTTAGTCTGCTCCCCACTGGCAAGTGGACATCCCCCAAGGGCTGCCGGGCTGCCAGAGGGATGTCTGATTGCCTGCTTAGGCCCATTCCCCCAGGTAGCAGGCCTAAGCCAGCAGGTGGGCATCCCCTGAGGGGTCCCAGACTGCGAGAGGGCACAGGCCGGGCTGAGGGACACTCCCCCCGCCCCCCGAGTGCAAATATTTTTGTGCACTGGGCCTCTGGTGTTTAAAATAAAGACATAAAAGAAGAAACAAATAACACAAGAAAATAATAAAACCAAGACACAGTATATATAATCCTATCTAATAAAGCAGTAATATGCAAATTGACCATCACTCCAACACACAAGATGGCTGCCCCCATGTGGACAAAAGATGGCTGCCACAAGATGGCTGGCAGGGGAGGGCAGTTGGGGGGGACCCAGGCCTGCAGGGGAGAACAGTTTAGGGGGACCCAGGCCTGCAGGGGAGGACAGTTGGGGGAGACCAAGCCAGCAGGGGAGGGCAGTTGGGGGAGACCAAGCCAACAGGGGAGGGCAGTTGGGGGCAATCAGGCTGGCAGGGAAGCAGTTAGGCATCGATCAGGCTGGCAGAAAAGTGGTTAGGGGGTGAGAAGGCTGGCAGGCAGAAGCATTTAGGGGCAATCAAGCACACAGGCAAGCAAGCGGTTGGGAGCCAACAGTCTTGGATTGTGAGAGGGACGTCTGACTGCCCTCGATGGGGTCCCATATTGGAGAAGGTGCAGGCTGGACTGAGAGACACCCCCCCCACCCCCACCCCCTCCCGCATGAATTTCGTGCACTGGGCCTCTAGTATATTATAATATATCTATAATATAGATGAAGGATTTTCTAGAAATAAAAATATGATAGCTGAAATTAAAAGCCCAATGGATGTGTTAAGCTGCAAGACAGACTAGGTGAGGGCACTAATCTACCCTCCCACCAGCTGTTCCTGTTTCTCCACATTTTGCCAACATTTGAGGGTGGTGCAAACTATGCAAACTATACACAAATAGGCAAATTGCAGGATGCGTTGTTTCTTTATAGAATTGAGCTCATCCCAGCCAAGATCCTGCCCTCTTCTGATTTCCTGGGTCATCCTTTTAGACACAGAGGGACTTTAAGCCTCAGCAAATCCCTCTCTGCTTATGTGTGTGTATGTGTGTGTGTTTGGTCCTTGGGGTCAGCTCTCTCCCACAACAAGGCTGGGCTTTTCCTCCCTGGTTCCCACACCCTGAAGCCTCTTACCCAGTGACTTCAACGTTAGCCTACCTGCTTCTGGTGTTAACTGTGCTAATCCCCAGATTCTGTTGTGTTCACGCTATACCTTTCAGCCTCTCCCTTCCCCCTCTCCAGGCCAAAGTTTAACCCGACTCTCACCACTCCTTTTCCTGCCAGCCAGTCTCTGACCACACCACATACAGCTTCTTTATTAACATGTGGTGAGTGACCTTAGAGCCCAGCCAAGAGTTTATGTGTCTACTTACGGTTGGGAAGGCACCAGAGACATATTTTTCCAAACCTGAAACTAGACACATAGCCTGCAAACCCAGAGGCAATATAGTATAAGGTTAGAGCATAGACTCCTGAAGCTGAATCTTACTTAGATCTACTGCTCCGCTGTGTGACCTTGGGCCAATCATTTAACCTCTCTGTGCTTCAGTTTTCTCATATGTAAAACAGGGATACTAGGACCCATTGCCTAAGGCTGTTAGGAGAACTAAATGAATTAGTTCAGTGGACAGTGTCTGAACAGTGCCTGGCATGTAACGAGCACTGTGTATGTTCCCTCTCGTCACTATTACTGCTTCACTGGGACTGCCCCAGACAATCGCAGGTGGCAGTCACATTCATTGAAAGTGCCACTTCATTTATGCAACTGGTATGTTCTCCTGTTCTTTATCTCCTTCTGAAGGTTCATTAGTCAGGGAATTACATGGTTCTTACTCTTCTGAATCAGCCCAGACTTTCTCCCAGCCCTCTCTGTCCAATCCGGTGTTGACTCTGGCCACTCGAACAGCCACCTTGTTTCTGCCTTCTGCCCTTGACTTTCTTTCTACAAACCTTCCTGCTTGCAGCAGCTAATAAGCCCCATGCCTTTGGTATCTGACAAGTTGCTTTTAGCTTGCGGATAGTGTTAGGCTGACACTGACAGGGCTCAGGGTAAGGAATGAGGTGGGCATGTCTCCTTTCACTCGGGGGTAGAATGTCACCTTGAGTCTGAACTTTCTTAGCATCTGACACTGGCCAAGATACCTGGGCCCAGAGCTTTCCTTTAACTATGCTCTTCTGTTTGGTCAAAATCACAGAAAAACAGTTTTCCCATTTCTCTCCTGGTGACTTCTAAGTGGATTACTCACTGGGATAGTAATCAATTCTTCATCAGGCTCTCAATCTACATAAAGAGAAGGATGCTGACTCAGAGGTAATGAGGCAGGCCTCAAGGAACTGCAGGTATTAGATAATGTTGCCTGATTGTGGTTACTCAAGGCCTCATTTGAAATATATTCCTCAATACGCTTGCAAGGGAAAGTTGGGCTGTTCAGGAGATTGGATTCTCCCACCAGCAGTTCCAAGGTAATTTTTGAAGAACCCAAGGAAATACAAGTGTGACACCTATAAACCAACTCACATCCTCAAGTCTCCGGCACCATCAGATCAAAAGGATATACATTAATTAATTTTAAAATATATATTCATTTAGAATAGTCTTTTCCTTGACTAATCTCAAAGTAATGCCCTTTGATTATACATGCATTTTGCAAGTGGCATTTTTGTATTTTCAGACCTGGGGAATCCAGGAAGGGCCCAATAAATGTGTTGGATTAGCTAGATAAACCCTGTGCTCAACTACAACGCAGATTATCATCTGTGATTTAAATGCAGCCTTTTGTCTTTGACTTCTGACATGCTAGCACTACCTGTCAACACTACAGCACAGTGTGACTAGAGGGGTGTGGCTAGGGAGTGGGAGGACACATGGAAGGAGGTGCCACTGGGAAGGAGATTGGTGTGAGTCCAAGGAGCAAAACCGAGGAGCCACTGGAGGTCTTTAAGTGGAAGAGTCACATGATCAGGTAGGGCCTCAGAAAGAGAAGTTTTAAAGACTGAGCCTCTTTAGATTTTTCTTCTGCATCTCCCCAATTGCAAATACTTCTATTCATTTTTAAGAAGCTCAAGAAAATCCTCAGGCAAGGTTATTATTACTCTGGGGGGGAGGGGTGTGTTTGTGGTAGTCATAAGGGTTACAAGAGGTGGAAATGGGATGGCCAGGCTCCACTTCCTTGGGTGTGCTGAGGGATGCCCTGAGGAGAAGGGAGTCTAGCTCAGTGGTCTTGGCAGGGGCTGTGGTTAGCCCCCTGGAGTCCACGTCAGAAAATCTGACCAGCAGGGATTCAGACGTCACAAATTCCTCTGCCTCAGTTTCTTCCCCTGGACCCCCAGTGCAGCTCAAGCTGCATAATCTTTAGGCTCCCTTCCAGCTCCAAAACTTTGTGCATAAAACATTGTCCCCCAAACTTATTTTAAATGCTAACCTCAATTTCAACCAAACACCTTTTCAGTTGGAATGGTTTGCCTTTCACCTTTCATTTCCCACCTCAAAGCCTGGAGGGACCATGTGCAGAGCACTCACAGGGTAAGAGAAATTGGAGGGTTGGGGGTGGTTGCATGCTGACTGCTAATCTCCGGGAAGTTGTCACATCTGTTAGATCATCAGTGCCTAATGCCCCATCCTATTTAAAGAACTGCAGCTTGAGAACTTGCCTGTTGCTTGAAGTTCTGCCCTACACCAGAAGCAGGCAGCATGCCCTGAAGAAACCATGGGCAGCAAGTTTATTTACCCAAGGGCGAGTCAACACAACCGTAAGAGGCATTTGAGGGTGACCATGCTTGCTCTAACTGCCAAGGGTACCCAATAGCTGCTCTTAGCTCGAAAGAATTAGATTTAACATTTTGCCTTTTTCAGTAGCATTGATTTGCAATTATTATCATATCACTTTTTTAAACAAAGCATCAATAACAATCAACTCAAAGACATAGTCCCCCAAAGTAGCAAGATCAAAGAAAAACAAATGAAAACCTTTCTTGAAAAGTTAAGAGTGGATGCCTGGGAACGCCTCAGATAATTTCCTGTTTGCATTTTTCTAAACGTATGTTTTTCTTTAGTATACTTTCCAGTAGTAAATCTCCATACCACAGTTTTTCAAGGAGTGTTTGAAACCAGCAGACTTCTCAGCCCACACTATTAAAATCAAATGTATTATTATTTCTCCGTTTCAGCTGAATGAAACGTTCTTTTCCATGAACTGCCAAAGACTTTATGGTTTTCTTAATATGCCCATTAGAGCTGGTAAATTACAGGGACCCACATATCTTAGAAAACAAAAAGATTGCAGGGAGGTCACCGTAAGCGATCGAGCTAGAGCACGATTTCATAGCTGCAGGGAAAGGCAAGTTCACCCTCCCACCCCACCACCTTAAAAAGACAGTTCGAATTTCCTCCACTTCTTTCACAAAAAAGGATTACACTTTCTGGGTGTTAGCCTCCCCGGCAGAGTTCTAGAGCCTGGGGCACCGAACAAGGCTTCATTATCCTCCTCCTGCAGTGGAGGTAGCTTACCCTGAGCCCGGACAGTGAGGAAGAGTGCGATTATCAGGGCACAGAGGAGGGCAGCACCGGGAGCCTTCATGTCAGCTGGCCTGGGCGCTCCCTCCCGCACGATGCTGCGCTGGCTTCAGCCTCCCTGAAACGTGAACATTTCCTGTTTCCTGCTTGTTTGGGTAGGTGCTAACTTGAAGGAGAAGTGTTTGCCTGTTTTTTTAGGAAGTGATGTAATTCTGCAGGAGCCTGTCAGACCAGCAAGGATTGCAAAAGAGAAGTTGCTCTTCAATTGCTGATGCAGTTAGCACGCCTCCCAAGCCCTTTGCAGCCCCGGCCCGGCCATGGGTCTCTGATTTTGGAAATTGTCCCCGTGGAAACGGTGTCGGTGCTCAGGTGTCATTTGGAATCTGAGAGTGGGGGTGGGGGTGGGAGGGTCCTGAACCACATGCATTCTTGATTTGTGATTTTACTCAACCCACAGGTGAGTCCCTGTGGCTGCGTCTAGAGCAGCGCTAGCCAGCAGTAGGACTTTCTGAGATGATGGAAACGTTCCAAACCGGTGCTGTCCAGGGCAGTAGCCATTAGCACTTGAAATGAGGCTAGTGCGAACTGAATATTTAGTTTTCTGCTTTATTCATTTAAGTTTAAATAACTCCGTGTAGCTAGTCCTGCCATGGTGGACAGTGCAGGGACATCAGCACCATGAGATCGTGGCAGGCCACTTCTCTCCAGCCAGGTCCTGCCTCCTTCCTGGGCCCTGGAGGAATGCCCCTCCCTCCAGGCTCACGGACAGGGAGAGGACTATGCCACACCCAAGCCTGAAAGGTGTGCTCTGCTTCCCTGGAGAGAAATGATCTTTTTATGTTTGTTTTGGGGAGTTATTTTCTGTTCATTTTGTTTTTTTCCTTTTTTTCTTTATAAAGACTTTATTTTTTTTTAAGTCTTTAGTTTTAGGTTCACTGAAAAATTAAGAAGGTACAGAGATTTCACATATATCCCCTGCCCCCACACATGCATAATCTTCCCTATTGTGACCATCCCCCATAGGCTGGTACATTTGTCACAACAGATGAACCCGTCATAATCACCCAAAGTTCACACTTGGTGTTGTACATTCTATGGGTTTGGACAAATGTGTAGTAGTAATGACATGTATTTTCACTGTAGTATCTGTCATATGGAGTAGATTTACTGCCTAAAGATCCTCAGTGTTCCACTGAGCACTCCCCTCCCCCAACCCCTGACTGTTCCAGAATTTACCAGGAGGTTGAAAAATATGCAGGAGTATCAGAGATACAGGAAAAAAACATTTATTTTCAGATGTTTCACATGTACTAGTACAGTGACTTAGGGGAGACTGTTCCTCTCCAAATCCTGAGCAAACCAATATGGAGGAAGCTTTCCCTTAATACCCTTTGGTTTCTCTGTCCCCCAGATATGGATGGGACTTCCAGACCTTTCTCGGGCTTTGCAAAAAGCCCCATGTGTTGGGATAGAAGCTGTGAGACCACACCTAAAGGCCTGGCTGGTGCCAGTGATGATAACCTCTCTGGGGGTTGTGTATTGTTCATGGTTTATGGCCTCTGCAAAATGGGAGTACTTAGGTAAACAGGTCTTGCAAGACCAGATTGTGGAAAAAGGGGCAGTGACTTAATTATAGGCTATCAAGAATGTACATTAGGTTACTGGCACAGATTCAGATTGCTAGCCCCCCACCCCCAAATGTCTTATTTCCCCCATCCTGACAACCACTGATCTTTTTACTGTTGCCATCGTTTTGCCTTTTCCAGATGTCATAAGCCGAACTCATACAGTATGTAGCCTTTTCAGATTAGCTTCTTTCACTTAGCATTATGCATTTAAGGTTCCTCCTTGTCTTTTTACAGCTTGATACCTCATTTCTTTTTAGGTCTGGGGAATATTCTGCATGTACCACAGTGATTTATCCATTCACCTACTGAAGAACACCTTAGTTGCTTAAAATTTTGTCAATTAAAAATAAGCTGCTATAAACATCCCTGTGCAGATATTTGTGTGTATGTAAGTTTTCAACTCCTTTGGAAAAATACCAAAGGGCCTGATTGCTGGACCATATGGTAAGAGAGAAATGATCTTTTAAAGGGTGTATTTCCAAAGCCGAGTCTGTTGGGTGTGTGGGGGGACGGTGGCGGGTGGGGGGGGGATTTGTATTTCACCTTTCTTCCTCTTTGCGTGACAATAAATTCCTCAGAGGTTGTTAACAATAAGCAAAATAGGACTGAGTTGGATTAGAATGAGGTGGAAATTCTACCCAATTAAAACAATGCAGGCAGGAGGTGTCTGTTTAGGCCAGTGTTCAGGGAGATTAGAGTGTTAGGTTTTTGTGTTCTAACCGAAGTCCTTCCATTGGTTTAGGGTTAGGGCCTAAGCACTAGGGAATGCAATTTCATAATCATGGTTGTTATGGTGCTAATAGAGACTGGGCAGACAGAGGCATCAGATACCTGCCTTTCCTGTAGGTTATCATGAGACACCACTTTCCAGTAGCTTTCACCTGCAGTGATCTGGTTGGTGTAAACACTCGAGGTGACTGGAATTTCTCTGCCCCTGACATAGCCATTAGTTTTTGGTTCAGTGCATTGCTGCTTTTAATGTCATTAGTCATTGTTTGTCTCCATTCATATGCACAAGAAGTAGGTTGGTGATTCGTGTAATGAGCAGTTTGCTAATGGATTTACAGTATGGATTTTAATGTTTTAAACTGGCAATTAAGTCAACTCCTGATTTAATATGCCTTTGCCCTTTAGGCGACAACACAGAACAAATGGTGGAAGAAAATAGACGCGATCAAAACCCGATGATGGATGGGAAAGCAACAGGGAAAGAACTATCCATCAAACTCTCGCTGCGCAAGGGAATAGGCCACTGGCTCTGAGAGCCTCTGGCACTGAGTTTGGTTGGCAGTTATCCTGTACTCGCACGCATTTCTCCAGCTGCCACACACCGGCAACAGAAGAGGCCCAGGGCTTGGAGCTCTCTTCATTTCACCACATACCCCCTGTTAAAACCATTGTTGGGTCGCAGGCTCGAGGCACTTGCTTGGCAAGGGTGAGGTGTCAGCCTTGGTTTCTTTGATTTTAAAACTACAGCCGGCAGGAGGCCTTGCAGAGTCGGGTATCTGTGGCTGGACCACAGACGGTCCTATTCTGCAGCCCCTGCAGGGGCATGGCCAGGCGGTTCCTCAGAGCTGCTACTTCTGAGCAAACACAGCCCTCCATCGGATAGAATGATGTGCAGAATAAACTGAGGCCGCGGAGACATCCTGCGCAACCGTATAATTTTCTTTTGACCTCTGTGCTCTCTGAGACCCTTGCCGTGATTAAACTGATCTTAGGGGGAAGAAAATTACCATCATTGATCAGAAAATGGCAGCACCTTGGCGATCTCTTTACTGCAGTTAAAATCACAGGGAGACTGTGTGGTAGGTAATGGGCTATCTTACCCCTGTTTGTTCTAATTTTACCAACCATTAATTTTGGCAAGTGGCCGCCCAGCCTCAGATTAAATCCTGACACACTCGTGGCAGGAAGTCAGGGCCCCAGTCTCGATGGGGAGGCACCAGGAGCCTCTGCAGGAAACAGCAGGCACACAGCAGGGGTAATGACGCCTGAGACGCCTCACACTCAGGAGGGCACGAACAGAAAGTGCTTGCAGGTTCTGGGGACTCTATTATTTTATCCCAACAAACTCCGGCTTTTACAACCACCTCTCTGTGTTACAGATGAGATTCTCATCCAATCCCGCCTCCCTTCCCTCCTGTCTCCTTATCTCCCCTCCCTCCCATCAGCTCCAAAACAGAAGGGACAGACCCAGAAATGATAAGATTTGTAGTCAGTGCAGGCTACCCCTGCACTCCCTCTTAGCCCCAACATTGCCATTCCCGCCCCCCCCCAAAAAATAGACACAGACAGGCACGCGCGCGTGCGCGCGCACACACACACACACACTCACGCGTGTACACAGCGCTCCCTCTCACACACACGCACACTGTGGAAATCCATGGAGACCAACCAAATGAGAACAAGCAAAGGCTGTTTATTCCGGGCTTGCTACAGCAAGGGAGCCTGCCACATCCCTCGTGCTTTGGCTGAGACTGACAGGCAGGCAGCAGAACGGAGCACTTCACAGGGGGAAAAGGCGAGGCTTCAGGTGTGCCCTGGGGGATGCTGTTGGCATGGGGAGCTAGAAGGGAGATTTAGTTATTGCTTCGGAGGCACATATTTGCTCCTCCTGAATTGAAAGTGGGAGGGGAAAATTGGGGCCAATTGTTACAGGACTTGTGGTTACTAGAGATAGGGTCTGACTTCCTGTACGTTGACTCATAGCAGGCTGGCTTCCTGGGTTGTGTGTGCTGCAGGTGGTGGGTCTGGCCATTGCCCAACTGTACTCAGTCTCTCAACACCTACCCACATGCACACTCACTCAGAAACATACACACATCTCACACCCAACAAACCCACACCCACACTGACACACTGGCATACGCTTTCTGGGGCTTCTTGTTCTGTCTGAACGCTAACCGATGGCAGCTGATGTCTCTGCAGTGTTTGCATCACAAGGTGTCCAGGACTCAGCTGTGGTAAGAGTAATAGGTGTGCCTGTCGCTCACTCTGAAGCCAGTGAGCAGGGCACAGGGGGCAGGTTAAGGTTCCAGGCTCTGAGGGAGTGCCAGAGAGATACGTGGGCATGGCTGGGGCAGAAGGATTAAACAGAACCCCAGAGTGAGCAGCCAGGAGAGGGGCTGATAGTAATTCTCCTATGTCCTAGTTAGCTCGGCTGACACAACAGACATTTATTTTCTCATCGATCAGGAAGGCTGGAAGTCAGAGACTGGGAGCCAGCACAGTCAGGTTTCAGCGAGAGCCCTCTTCCTGCCTGGCCACCTTTTCCGGCCATCCTCCACTGGCAGAGAGAGGGAGCGAAAGCTCTCTGGTGCCTCTTCTTACACGTTACCAATCTCAGCATGAGGGCTTGGCCCTAATGACCCATCTAATCCAATTATTTCCCAAAGGCCCCATCTCCAAATATCTTCACATTGGGGGTTAAAGTCTTCAACATCTGGATTTCTTAGGGGTGGAGAGGACACAATTCAGCCCATAGCACAGTACCTTTGTACCTTTGAAGCTGGGAGCCCACACACCCAAGTTCCCCCTAACCTGCCCCTCTGCACTTGTCAGAATCCTCAGTGGCCTCTGTTCTTGCATTCTGACTGCTGACCCTGGTCACACACTCATCAGCTAGTCATTCAGAGCAGCTGCTACAGGGTTTGGAGACTCCTGGGGGTTTCCACCATAGCCATCAGCCTGGGCCACCTCCATGACAGAGCCCCAGGGCCTAGGCACATAGCCTGGTGACCAAAAGTGAAAGTGAGAAGGATTGTGGGTAGGAGCTGAAATCCTGTGGAACAAGGTAAATCGCTCTGGTTTGGAGGCCCCTTTTTTGGGGGGAGGGCGCACCTGAGGGGCAGGGGCAGAGCCTCTAATTCTGTGCTTCTCCCCTACCTGATCAGAGTGTCCCTGAGTGCAAGGGGTTTCTCTGTCTTGTTCCCTAGTCTATCCCTACATTTAGGACAGTGCTAAATGAATAACTGAATTTAAAAATTCCTTTTCGCGTGCCTCAGTGGTTGAGTGTTGACCTATGAAGCAGGAGGTTACAATTTTATTCCCAGTCAGGGCACACGTCCAGCTTGCAGGCTCACTCCCCAGTGTGTGGGGGGCAGGAGGCAGCCGATCCATGATTCTCTCTCATCATTGATGTTTCTATCTCTTTCTCCCTCTGTCTTCTTCTCTGAAATCAATAAAAATATATTTTTAAAAATTCCTTTTACAGTAGTATATTCTTAAGTGGGCTGGAGAGGGCCACCCCACGTTAGAATTATTTGGGGAGCTTGTTAAAATTCAAAATCCTGGACCCCACCCTAGAACTATTGACTTAGTATCTGTAGAGCTGAGGTCCCATGATGTTTGGGGGATTTTTTTTACACACAAAATACTTGAGAATCATTATTCTAGAGTTTCATTTTTAGCACTTAGAAAGGTATGTCCCTTTTCTCAGAGAAGAAGACATAAATAACACAGTAGTTCCCCTTTTTTGCCAGAAAGCCCAGGCTTCCTTACCACTTCTGAGACATTGCTTTCCCTGTCGAACTCTAACTCGTCCTTCAAGACTTAGATCAGGAGCCATCTCCACCAGGGAGCCCCAGCCTTTCCAGAGCCTTCCCTGTCCTCGGGCTGGACTAAGTGTCCTTCCTCCTCCCTACCCCCAGGTGCCCATCAGAATATACCAGGTCTCTGGTTACGTCTCCTGGGACTGACTGCCCCAGTCTTACTCATCGGTGGCCTCCCACTCCAGTTCAAAGGAACAAAACTTCCTTCCACTGCGGTTGCGTTTTTGATAAAATCCTGTCTTTGTAACTTTTTCTTTCAAAGTCTCTTCAAGTATTTTTGACGTAGGAAATATGTCATTAATAAATATATAGTTGTCTATACCAAAGTCCACTTCAGAATGATAAATGCAGATTAGTGGTTTCAATGCTTTTTCCTGTTTTTCTGTTTAATTTGACTTTCCAGACTCATAGTTGATGGTATCCTGGCCCACTAACTCCTCAGCAAACCTCGGTGAGATCACAAACCTGATCCCAGCCTAGCACAGCCTAGATCAGCCAAACCTCACAGACTTAGGGACCCATGATTGTAAGCTACGGAGAGACTTATGATTGTTTGTTCCTGACTAATATGTCTCTTAAGATGCTTCATTCACAAGTTGTAAACCTGAATGGAGAGAGTCAGATAAGAAAATAAGAGCTGCTTTTGGCAAAGCGTTGAGGCGCTGAGAAATACGGCTCTCACACCTTACTGTAGACATAAAGATAGGACTTGTAAAGACAGGGCTGTTCACACCTAAGTCACTACTGCCATCTTCTTCCCTCCTCCTGCAGGGACCCCGGCTCAGTCCAGAG
>NW_006295491.1:1610829-1615400 GCF_000327345.1 Myotis davidii | reverse complement strand
CCTGGACCTCTGAGTCCCTGGATGGTTGCTAGAACCCACGTCCACAGCAGTGTCTATCAGGGAGGAAGGAGGTATCGAGTAGCATCTGCATCACTGTAGCTGTACTTATGATCTTTACCTCATTATGCTTGGATGGTATCATTTAGACAATCTCTTTCTGGCCCAGTTGACCACGTGCTTTTTGAATTAGGAGCCATGTAACTTTATGCCTTCCTTCTACTCAAAACTCTGCCCTACAAGATTCTTTTTAAAAATATATATATTTTATTGAATTTTTACAGAGAGGATGGGAGAGGGATAGAGAGTTAGAAACATCGATGAGAGAGAAACATCGATCAGCTGCCTCCTGCACACTCCCTACTGGGGATATGCCCTCAACCAAGGTACGTGCCCTTGACCAGAATCGAACCTGGGACCCTTGAGTCCGCAGACCGATGCTCTATCCACTGAGCCAAACCGGTTTGCCCTACAAGATTCTGAATGCATTAATTCAACAAGTATTAATGAAGCCAATTAATACACGTTGAGTGAACAAACGAATGAAAGAAAGAGTGGCCCTTATTTGCCCTGGTCAGGTGGCTCAGTTGGTTGGAGAGTCGTCCCATGCACCAGAGGGTTGTGAGTTCAATTCCCGGTCAGGGCACATACCTAGGTTGTGGGTTCCTTCCCACTCGGGGTGTGTGTGGGAGAGAACCGATCCATGTTTCTCTCTTACATCTCTCTCTGTCCCTTCCTCTCTCACTAAAAATCAATAGAAACATATCCTCGGGTGAGGATTTAAAAATTAAATTAAATGGGCCCGTATTCAAATGGGATTTTTAAAAAATCTCTTCTCAGCACTTGGGCACCTCTTTTCGTAAATGATCACAAGTTACCAAATAAGAAACTAAATAATCCTTACCATCTCCCTGCCAGGAGTTTAACTCATTAAACTCAGCAAGGGAGAACGCTCAATGGAACGAGCCCCATGCACACCCTGCCTCAAGTCTCCGCTGGTGTAGTCTCCTCCCCCCCCCCCACTACCTCCCTCGCCCCATTACATAAACCTGTTGGTCTCCTCTCTCCTTAGACGCCTTTTCAAAACATATCGCCTCTTTTTTAAAAAAACCAAACACATAGGATGAAGGTTTTAATGTTGTGGGTGTTGTGTGTGGCTACTTGAAGGGGTTTGCTTCGCAGTGTTGGGAGGCCTGGTCATGCTGCTGGCAACTCCAGCACACACGGCGCCTCTGTGGGGCTCTGGCAGGAGGGGGATCTATTTTAGATACCTGCAGAGCACTAAGAAAACCTCCTCTTTGGCAATCTGTTGGGACTGAGAATTATTATGGCCAGGGATAGACTAGGAGGAAATCATTGTCTTCACATACAAACAAGAGCATGTTGAAAAGCCAGTGAGAAAAAAGAATATGCTTGCATATGGACAGAAAACAGGAAGGATTGGATCCACGGGGCAGGAACAGTGTAATCCTGGAGAGGGACGTGGAAAGCTGGGGGGTGGGGGAGGAGGAAGAGGAGAAATGAAGAGGGCAGGTTTCCTTTAATAACATTGATGTCATTTGGGGGGAAGGGGTGGAATGTAATACCACATATTACCTTCCTAATAAAAAATAAAAAAGCTGTGTGAGGAGTAAAGGAGACCTGTAATTCTGGAATGACTTTTAGCCCCTTGGGTAGGTAGTTTGGTGATGCCAGTGGAGGAAGAGATGACTGGAGGAAAAGGATGTTGAAGGGAATGTGCATGTCCAAAGTAGGACTGGCTAGTAAAAAAGATGGAGGAGATGAGTTAGAAAAGAGGAAGCGTTTTTAAGTTCAAGGTCCAGGAAATGAAGTTTTGTTCCAGGAGATTCTGTGGACAGAATTTAGAGAGGTTACCAAGTCTGCACATGGACAACTGCAAAAGCATCTCTGTATAGGTTGGCGGGGTCGGGGAAGGCCTCCCAACAGGGAAGTTAATGTTCAAGAGAAAATATTAATTTTTATTAAAATGTTCTATTGTTTTATGTTAATGATGACTCATTTATTTCAGCCCTTTGTATTCAGCATGTCTCTATCAAAATAAACCTACGTTTCTATGAAAATTGAAGCTTTTGTTTTTTTGCCGCCCACATCAACTTGACACCTTGTTTATTTGGCCCGTGTTAGCCTTTGAGTTTGACATGCTTGTTTTACAAGGTCCTGGAGATCAAGTTATGACCGGAAATGGATTCTGTCAGCAGTGAGTAACCCTGGACATTTTTAAGGGCAGTAGCGACGTGACTTAACTAGTATTTCAGTAAGCTTACCTAATGAAGAACATTTCTTTTAAATAACATTTGTTCCTCCTGACCATATGACAAAATAGGTTGTTCTTCACAGCATTGCATTTGATGTTGGTGGGTTTTCATCGAGGGATGGGTGCATCGCTCCGATTTGGAGGAAACACTTTACTGAGAAATGGAAGGCAGATGAAAATAGCATCGTGCACAGCTGTCCTTTTGGGTGGCTATTTAAGTCCAGAGTAAGTGAAGTCACAGCACAAATACTCACATGAGTAGCTATCATCTGACACTAACCCAAATAGGTTTATTGCTACAATTCTAAATCCACATGAATCAAAACAGGCTACAGTGTGTTCCCAGGGTGTCTAATGTCAGTGACATGGGCTAACTCTGGAATGGAGATCATCACCTTCAAAGGCACGAGAAAGAAAAGTACTCATTCCATTTTGGCACCATGTAGGGTACTACACTGAGTAAACTGCTCTTTCCTGCATGTAACTTTTGACTTCCCAAAACTTAGTTGTTCCTCAGTATCCACAGAGATTGGTTCCAGGATCTCTCCGCAGATACCCAAATCCACAGGTGCTCGAAGTCCCCTATATGAAACCATGTAGATCAATGCATACAGCTGGCCCTCTGCAACCATGGGCTCCAAACTGTGGATTGAAAACAGCAGCTGAAAAACCCTGACATGTGTGTGGACCTACACAGTTCAAACCTATCTTGTTAAAGGTCAACTGTATATTATTTAACACAAGAAGGCCTTCTGCGCCTGTCCTTAAAATTTCCCCCTTCTCACCCTAGCCGGTTTGGCTCAGTGGATAGAGCATCAGCCTGGGAACTGAAAGGTCCCAGGTTCGATTCTGGTCAAGGGCACATACCCGGGTTGTGGGCTCGATCCCTAATAGGAAACTTGCAGGAGGCAGTCGATCCATAATTCTCTCCCATCATGGATGTTTCTCTCTCTCTCCCTTCCTTCCTCTCTGAAATCAATAAAATAAAATAAAAATTCCCCCTTCTCTCTTCATACTACATTCTTATATGTTCCTGGTGTTTGTCCTCCTAATTAAATATTCAGTTCTATGTTCATCTCTATATCAGTAAATAAGAGTTTTTTGGGAACAGAAAAACAACAAAACAAAACAACAAACAAAAGTCCCCAGTCTCCCACTCATCCCAGGGCTTGGCGAAAACAAGGCAGCTACCAAATCTGTCCTTGGACTCAACTTTGGTGAACAGGGTGAGAGCACTATTCAAGGGCATCTAAGAACAGCACATACTTAGTAATAATTTCCTCAGCATTCTTGGGATCTGCAGGGTAGGGGTAAGAATGGAATACACCAACTGGTAAGTCTAAATGATTGATAACAGCAGCAAATATACCATAACAAATACACATAGAAATCAACAAACAGAACTTATATGCAGCCGCAGCAGCACCTAAACAACATTCAAAAATTAATAGCTGGAATTTGAAGCCCTCAATAGGGTAATAAATTCTAGCAATTCTCTGCTCAGGTGAGTCTGTTTAGAGGCTCACAGCTGTACAGTTTCAAAGAAGGAGGCTTCTGCAGTGTAAAGCCAGGGCCCCTTGAGAAACAAGCCCCAGGTCCATGTCTCTTCCAGGAAAGATCTTTCTCCAGTGAAACTAGAACTGCCAGGTGATGCCCTGGGCTGTGGTGAACTCACTCAGTCACACTGGATGCCCTGAGTCAAACCAGCTACCCAGGTAAAGGGATGGAGGGCCTAACTTCTATCTATCCTCAAAGCAGAACCAGCTTTGACCTCAAATGCCATTGGAGCCAGAAAGGAAAGGAATATGTCTCCTTCATGTGAGTTTATGGAAAGCATCAGCGTGTGTGTGTGTGTGTGTGTGTGTGTGTGTAAAATCATTCACTGAGCAAAAGGATGTTTGAAACTAGAATATCCCTAAGCTTGCAAATAAAAATCTATATATCTTAACAAAGGAACCCCCCCTCCTCCCGCCTGCTGGGCCTGGCCTGAAGGCTGGTTGCTTTAATGAATGGCTTTTTCTGAAGATCTCTTAAGGAGAGCAAAAGTACTGAAACCATTTCCCGTTGGCTCTCTGGGAGCTCAGCCTCAGGCATTCTCAGCACTTCCCCCAGCCTTATCACCATTGGACATGTGGTGTTGGATCGCGGCATACTAAAGAGAACGGTTGGCTCTCTGGGAGATCAGCCTCAGGCATTCTCAGCACTTCCCCCAGCCTTACCCATCTTGTCACCATTGGACATGTGGTGTTGGAACACGGCATACTAAAGAGAACGGCTTCCCAGGCCCTGTCCTGCAGGT
>NW_006295491.1:1564046-1610768 GCF_000327345.1 Myotis davidii | reverse complement strand
GCTTCAGAATGTCAGCAGGACAGCAGCGAGATGGCCAACCTGGCAGCACCCCACAGGCCGAGCCCTTGGCTCAAGCAGTGCTGAGAGCATTTCTTGTTGGGTGAATGCACAGCGTTAGCTATGACACCTCTGCTTTAACAGAGAAGCAAAACTTACCTTATATCCACAAAGGGGAAGAGGAGTCTTGGAAAGATTCTTTAGGAACGTAACAAGAAGCTAAATACAAGGAGGCACAAAGTCGTTTTTTAGCCAGTCTCATATTTAATTCCACGCGGTATTTATAACTCCTAGCCGTTATCACTTGCCTCCTTCTTCTCCCTAGAGGCCCAAGGCGACAGTATCTCTTCAGCATCCCTGCTAGAGTAGCAGAATGCTTCTCATACCCTGTCCCTCACCCCCTTCCCCTACCCCACACCCATACTCCGCCTCCGCTGCAGGCAGCATACCTTTCCTCCGCCAATAACAGAACCAGGGTGTCCTTTCCCTTCCTGTCCTCCGTCTTGTAGATCCATCTGAGAAAACATTCATTGTGCCTTTCCACACTCTAACTACACACCGTTTCTTTGGGAGCATTACACAGGTCTGTGTTATCCCTCCCCGCTGCCCCACCAGTTTCTCAGGGTACACTGCTTTACTTTGAATCTCTAAGGTAGCTCGTGCAGGCAGGTACAAGAGAAACAGCCCTGTCTTGTAGAAACAGCCCTTCTCCTGAAGAAGCAGTCCTTCCACCTCAGCTACCAGAAAGGAAGCTAGAGGAAAGCATTTGAATGGGTCGCCTAGATAGATGGCAAAAAGCACATCAAAAGATGCTCAATATCATTTGTCATTAGAGAAATGCAGAAACCACAGTGAGGTACCACCTCCTCTTAGAATGACTAAAAACAAACACATGAAACTAACAACACCAAGTGCTGGTGGGGTTGTGGAGCAACTGGAGCTCTCAAACACTGCTGGTGGGGACGTAAAATGTTACAACCTCTTCGGGAAAACAGCTTGGCCGTTTCTTATAAAGTTATACACATGCTTACCATATGTCCCAACAATCCCACGTCTAACTGGAATAAAAATCTATTCTCACAAATCAATTTGATGTGAATGTTTCTGATAGCTTTATTCAAAATCTCTCAAAGCTGGAAACAATAAAAAGACTGTGCTACATCCATATAATAAAATAATACTCGCAATGAAAAGTAATGAACTACTGACACATGCTGCGACATGGAGGAACCTTGAAAACATTATGCTAAATGAAAGAAGCCAGGCTCAAAAGACTACATATGTACTGTATGTTTCCGTTTATATGATGTTCATGTGATATTCTTGCAAAGGCAAAACTTTACAAACAGAAAAAAAAGTGGTTGAGTATGAACGGGCATGAAAGAATTCTGAGAGCAATGCAGTTGTTCTATATCAGAATAATAGATTAATTTTTAAAATATAAAGCCAGCCCTGGACAATGTTTCTAAGTGGTTAGAGCACCAGCCCACACACCTGAGGGTCTCGGGTTCAATTCCCAGTCAAGGGCACATATCTGGGTTGCAGGTTTGATCCCCAGCCCTGGTCAGAGTGTGTGCAGGAGGCAACCAATCAATGTGTCTCTCTCATATAGATGTTTCTCTCTCTTTCTCTCTCTCCCTCCCTTCCATTCTCTCTCTCTAAAAAAAAAATCAATTAAAGAAATATATCCTTGGGAGAGGATTAACAACAACAAAAAGATAAAGATCCTTCCTATATAATAAAAGGCTAATATGCAAATCGACCAAACGACTGGTCACTATGATGCACACTGACCACCAGGGGGCAGATGCTCAATGCAGGAGCTGCCCCCTAGTGGTCAGTGTGCTTCCACAGGGGGAGCACCGCTCAGCCAGAAGCCGGGCTCATGGCTGGCGAGCCTAGTGGTGGTGATAGGAGCCTCTTTTGCCTACACGGCAGCACTAAGGATGTTCAACTTATGGTCATCAGTCGGACATCCCCCGAGGGCTCCCAGACTGCGAGAGGGTGCAGGCCGGGCTGAGTGACCCTCCTGAGTGCACACATTTTGTGCACTGGGCCTCTAGTATATATAAAGTCAAAGTCAGACTCTGTCTTCAAGCAGGCTGTGTAAGTGCCCATCTCTATGTCACATCTCTAGTCAGCCTTTCCTCAAGGGACATGTCACTGCTTCTCTCCCTCCATTATAGGAGAAAGGTCACCTCAGAGCCACTGGATGTAAATGCAGCTTCCCCACGGGCTTCTGGCTCTGGAGGACACTGCCATTGCTAATTAGTTGACAGGGGTGACACTAGTGAAGAAAGTCAGCGTGTGTGGCTGGTTCAATCCAACACAAAGGGGCTCTGTCCAGGCTGCCCTTTATAAACGATGTCATATAGTCAGTGGTCCTGGAGTAAGTGGCCATCACTGATGTTGAACATGGGTCCCATAAGCCATTGAACACCTAGGATAACCTCCAGGATCACAGGGACTGGAGGCAGCCCTGCCTACCAAGTGGTCAGCACATGACAAGCTCATGATGCTTCCCAAACCCAGGTTACCCTCCATCCCTCCTTTCTCCACACAGGGTGCCAGTGCCCTGGGGCCACTGCCCCAGGCAGCAATGCCTCACTCTGCACCAGAAAGCCGCCTGACTTTGGCTGAGAAAACAGAGAGCCAGGCACGGCTCAGAATGGACAGGCCTCTGCTGTCCCCTGCCTCTCTGATAAGCAGGTCCATTTCCAAGCAGTTTGGAAGGGCGAGTTCCCTCCCTCACAGAAAGCACATGTTCCTGGGAGCCAGCCAGCCACTGCTTCTGGAAAGAACCTTTGGATGACCCACCTGTACTGTGGAGGCCAACAGTGTGGGTCAGGCTTCCCCTTGCCTCGCCCTGGCTCCAGGCTCCTCTCATTGTTCTTTTCTTCTCATTGCTCTTGGCTAGTCTTCCCCTCAGCTTCTCTCTTTCTGTCTCTGCCTTCTTGAGGTATGAGTGACACAGGATACAATGCACATGTAAAAGTATACAGTTTAATAAACTGACATGTGCACACATCAAGCCCTCACCAGAATCAAGATAAAGAATACATTTATCACCCTAGAAGTGTCCTGGTGCCCCCTTGATAATCCCTCCCTCCTGTCCTTGCTTGTCCCTCATTTGCAAGAACTGATCTGCTGCCTGTCACTATAGATTAGTTTGCATTTTCATGAGTTTTATATAAATGTAATTATACAGTGTTGCTCATTTTTTTTGGTGGGGGGGGGATGGTCAGGAGGATACTGCCATTATTCTGAGATTTATACATATTGCTGCATTTATCAAAATTGCATTCCTTTTTTCTGCTGAGTAGCATCCCAGTATAGGGCTATACCACAATCTACTTATCCATTCATCTCTTGGTGAACATTTCAGTTGTTTCAAGGTTTAGGGCAGCCTTTCTCTTAAACCAGACTGACTGGCATTTCTTTAGGAAACACCCAGAGCTCCTGACTGCCCAGGCCACTGGGAGCAGAAGGAATCATTCCACAGAGCATGGAAATAGTTGTGGGAAAACTGACATGCTATCTCCATATACCACTCCACTCCCCGCTCCTCCCCACCACCTTGTCCCAGCAGTCTCTCAAATCACAAGGGCCCCTTGACCTGAGCCAGGAAGGGAGGGACCACAGGAGGACTGGGAGGAATGGGAGGACTGGGAGGACTGGGCAGTGCAACAGTGACACCTTTCCCACTGTTGGCTCTTCGAGAAGGCAGGTCCCTGCAGAGTGGTGGGCTGCTGGCAGCTTTTATAATACTGGCTCTTGGAACATGTTTTTAAGAGACCAATAGGGAATGTCTATGGCAGAGCTTCTTAAACTTGGATGCGGACACAAATGATTATAGGGTGGTGCTAAAGCTCGGGTTCTGATTCAGTGGGACCTCAGATTTGGGATTTGTAGCAAGATCCTATATGATCTGATGCTACTGTTCTTCAGACCACACTCCTGGGAGGGTCAGTCACAGGTGTTTAATCATTTAATAATTGCTTTTTAATGAGTGTTTAATCACTGCCTATAAAACTCTGCTAACCACAGGCTAATTCCAGTCATCCTCTCCCTGGAGATCCCTGCAGCTACTCTGAGTTGGCCAGAGCCTCCTATGTATATGCAGACCTCCAGTGCTTCCTGGGAGCCAGCCTGGGCACTAGGGCCAGACAGTGTCAGAATTTAGAGTAATAAGAACAGCACCTCTTCTTGGCAAAATGTTTGCTGCTTCTCTTGTTTTATGCCTTATGCCTTAGTTCCTGGGAATTAGTAAGGTCTGGAACTAGATGACTTAGGCTGTAGAAATGAGTTATAGGTTAGGCCCTTAACTGTTAGGGTAAGAGAAAGAAGGAAGGAAGGAAGGAAGGAAGGAAGGAATAGGGGTATTGATAGGAAAGGGAGGGAGAACTCCTAGTTATGCTCCCAAGGCTGACTGATCCAGCTTGAGGCCCAAGGACTGAGTGGTGAATCTGAGATCTAAAACTGAGTCCCCAGGCAAATTGAGGGTTGCCAGATGGATTGGGGGGGAGGGGAGGGGGTGAAGGGAACAGGTGAAAAAGGTGAAGGGATTAAGAAGTACAAATTGCCAGTTATAAAAACAGTCACAGGTATGTAAAGTGCAGCATAGAAAATACAGTCAATAATATTATAATAGCCATGTATGATATCAGATGGGCACTAGACTTATTGGGGTTATCACTTGTAAGTTATATAAATATATAATCACTATGTTGTACACCTGAAACTGATATAATGTTGAATATCAGCTGTAATCTAAACATAAAAAATATAAATATAAAACAACAACAAAAATCCCCACCTAGATTCCCCAGGCAAACTTTCCAAACAGACCTCACCCAGTCCACTGTCCCATTAAAAGCCCCTACCCTTCCTTTCATTGGCTCTTGATATTTGCCAGGTATGAGGAACAGCTGTATGTATCTGGCTCATTCTTTAGGCGGTATACACTTTGCCCAGAGCATAACTCTAATGGAATCTTTTTTCCATAGGGACCATCTATCACATACCTATCTAGGGTGGAAATGAGCTGGTAATGGTAAGTGGAAATAACAGATCTCTGGGTGCAAAGTTCTGATAAAGTGATTCATTCAATCATGCAAATGAATGTTTACTTCCCGTCATGTGCAAAGCACTGTGGATACAGTACCTTCCCCAAAGGCAGGACAGGACATAAACTGATGTGTCTATGCTCATTCATGTTGGGAGAAACAAACTCAGTGTTTCAGGAGATCGGAGAAGACAAGCATTACTTCTAGGTATAGCAGTCAGGAAGGAGGCGATGGTACTAGGAGCTGGTTAGGAGGAGAGGTAGGGAGAAGGTATTCCAACAGAAAGGCACGAAGGTGGGAATGCCCACTGTCTTTGGGGAAAGATGATGCCCAGTTTTTGCATGGGGAGAAATGGAACAAGAAGGTGTGAAGGGAGGCCTCTGGTACCCCCTAAAACATATTTTGTGGCTAATTGAGGATACAGAAATGACAGAACCAAATGAGTGCTTTAAAGTGGACTTGGCCCTAATGTGATTTGTTGGATAAGGGCGGGTGAGTTAGCCCTGGCCGATGTGGTTGGTTGGAGAATCGTCCCTACTCTGAAAGGTTGTAGGTTTGATCTCTGGTTGGGGTGCATACAGGAGGCAAACAATCAATGTTTCTCTCTCACATCAATGTTTCTCTCTCTCTCCCTCTCTCTCTCTCTCTCTCTCCCTCTCTCTCTCCCCCACCCCTTCTTTTCTCTCTAAAATCAATAAATATTTCCTCAGGTGAGCATCTATAATAATAAAAGCATAATATGCTAATTAGACCTGACATCCTTCCGGACAACCTTCCAGATGAAGCTGGGGCTGCCAGGGAAGCATGGGTCTTGGGTGCCAGAGGGAAGCCAGTGCCAGCAGCTGGGGGAAGGAAGGCCTACTCTTGCAAGAATTTCGTGGAGGGGCCTCTAGTTACAATATAAATGAGTGGGTGAGTTGGCAGGTAAGGAGAACAGTTAGGAGGCTACTGTCTCAAGCTAGGCGGGAGGGCCTTTGCCAGGGTGGGGTTCTGAGAATAGAAAAAGTGGGTTGGATGGGGGAGTGGGAAAGGAAGACACGCCAGGCCTGGGTGGCTGCATGTCAGCGGTGATGGAGAAAAGGCAGTGATCATGCTGCTATTTTGAGTCTTTTTGGGAGAATGACAGCTCCAACCCATGAGTTTGGTTTTAGTAAAACTCAGACATGTATGTGAAAATTTCCAGCAGGCAGTTAGAAAAATAACGCTGTAGCTTTGAAAGGAGGGCTTCCTGGAGACAGACGCCTAGGTCACCCACACTGAGGTCATTCTACCAACAAGCAAACAAAGCATGACAATCTCTAGGATGCTACTCACTGGGGCTACACAGTGAGAAGGACAGAATCCTTTCCTAGTGCAGTTCTCAGGTTAGTAGAGAAAATGGGCCCGACAGTAACAGATTCCAGTGTGCGTGGGAAAGTCTGCAGTAGAGGTAGATGCAGGGTGCTGGGGGAACACAGCTGATGGTGGGGGGACCCTTGGGGAGGATGAGAGGACTGAGGAGGATGGTAGGGAGGGAGCAGGCTCTTTTCTCTCAGGCTTACTTTTTTTTTTTTTTTTTCATCTAACTTTACTAACCCAAGACTTGAAACAGTAAGTATACAGTGGTGTGTGGAGCCCGTTTACTGGGCTGTGAAAGCTGACAGTAAATTTTTAGAAACTCTGCAAGCCAGTTGTTAAATACAGACAGTTTAAAATTATATTACATAAACTTAAAAAAAGAAACAAGGAGACATATATAATACTCTTTGTAATACTTTAACAGGCTTACATTTTTTGAGTGCTTACATGTTCCTGGCTCTTTACTATTCACTGTCTGCAAGCAGAAGAGATAAATTAGTCAGGGAAGGAAATGGAAGGGGAAGATCTTGGGGGTAGGAAATCAGATACTGAGATGCTCCTGAACTCAAAAAGAAAACAATTTCAAGAGACAGCAGTGGTCTTCAGTGTCAGATGCTACCAGAAAGTCAAAAAGGATCATAACTGAGTGGAAATTACTGATTTGGGGGACTTAGAAGTCATGGTGACCTTGGGTAGCAATTTCAATTACAAAGCATCAGAGAAAGTCATATTCTAAGGGATTAAGGAACAAATGGGCTATGAGGAAGCAGAGGAACATTGAAGACGGATGTGTTTTTTGAGAACTTTGGTAGTAAAGGAAAAATGCTGCTGATAGTTCAAGGTGAGGATTTTTACTTTTTTTTCAGGTAAGAAGCCTGGAGCATGTTGGTATTCAGAGAATAAGGAACTCATAGAGTAGGAATGTTCAAAAAATCAAGGAGATAATTAGCGAACTAGATTCCAGCAGGGGAGTGTGAAGTTTTCCTTGGCTGCTCACCTAGGCTGGTTGCAGCCCTTGGTGGGGAAAATGGGGACCCCAGTCGGCTGGCCCCTGAGTTTTCCTGGAGCCACCATGCCCTGATCAGTGGCCTCTCCTTATGCTCTGTTTTCCTGAGAGTGAATGAGGCGTCTGCGGCTCAGTTTCCTAGTGTTCTCACCTGGATATAAACTCTTGACCAAACCCAAACATCTCAAGAAACTGGTATTCCTAGTCCTGAACACCAGACTCCCTAACATCAATGACAGCTCTATTAGTGCCTACCTTCTGTCCACCTAGATGTCCATGAACCCCAGCTTATGACACCAGGACTAGGGCCTTGGTTTGGAACATTTGCTAGTTGTATTCTTCTCCTAAGAGACTTTACAGAGAAACCACCTTTAAACCCACAGCTATCAACTATCCTGCCTTATTTACACCAAATAACCAGCATCCAACGTGCTCCAGGTTAGTTTAACCCGCTGTTGCCTCAACTTCAGTGCTGAGAGCAGGAGCAATTGTGATAAAGAGGTGAGTGGGGGTGCACTCTTCCTCCCAGGAGGTTGAAAGGAGGCAGAAGATTAGGGAGTTTTAGCAGGTCAGCCTCGCACTCCATTCCAGCCCATCAGCCACCCCCCTACCCATTCATTCATTCATCCTCTCAACCACTCATTCATCTGTTTCCCAGTTTACAAAATGTGTGAAGCTCCCACAATATGCCAGGCTCCAGAGAAGAGACAAAGACACCGAGAAAGCCTCAGGAAAGACAGAAACCAGCCCATCAGTGACTCAGAGACTTGGACTCGCCCAAATCCTCTCTTGCATTCAGCCAGGAAGGAAGAGGAAACCTGTTTTATTCACACAGCTCAGTTGGGCTTCCCTTAACCAATTAGGATCCCAGGCCTTGCTCACCACCAGTTCTCCCTCAGGAGGTGTGAGTAAAGCCATTATTTGGCAATTCCGGGCCATAAGGCAAACCCAGGATGTCAACTCATTTAAAGACCTTGACTGGGCTGCCAAACCCAGAGGTGGGATGAACGCTACCTGCCTACTAATGCTATGTATTCATCATGGCAGCAGGAACATGAGCATTTTGTAACATTTGAAACCCAAGTCTACCACCAGGCCCTGCTCCTGCAGAAGCCCCATTACCGAGGGCTTCTCAACCTTCACTGCTTCACAACCTTCACAGCCTTCACTACCAGAGCCCAGCAGTGGCCCCCACCCATCCCAGTCCCAACCTGGGGATGCCTCCTTCTCCAGTCCCACTTCCTTCCCAAAAGGGTTTCCCGGGACTCAGAATCCCACCAGCTTCATCTGGTCCCGCGTGACCAGAGCAGAGCCCAGCGTGGGCCAGGGAGAGCAAGAGGCAGGGTTATCAACCACGAGGTGAAATAAAATCAAAGACTAGCAAACCAGCAGGAAGGAAGCTCCAGCTCACTCTGCCACTGCCAGTGGGGTGTGCAACAGACCAGAATCTAAGTAACGCTTGTTAAAAATAGATTCGTATTTTTAAGACTTCTGATTAAAAGCAAAAAAATATTGTCCTGGTGGAAATTTTGTAAAATATTGAAAAGGATTGAGAAGAGATAAAAGTCACCCAGAAATAAACAGTGTTAATCTTTGGTCTGTTGCCACTCTTTTTTTTCTTTGCCTCTCTATATACATATTATGTACTTACAAAGTTATTAAGAGTATTATGGATACTCTTTTGTACTGTCCCCCCCCCCTTCATATATTATGTCCATTTCCTCGTGTTTTTGGATGTTTTTCTACAACATATGTAGTGGCCGTGTTTATCCACAGAAAGAATAGTAGTAACAACAGCAACTAGAATAATAATAATATCAGTAATAATAGGAGCATAAACAATACTTAGAATATAGCAGGCATGTTCTATCTATAGAGTAGCGTATCTAATTCTCACAATAACTTAAGGAGGCAGATGCTATAAAATTATCTTTATTTTACAACTGAGGAAACAGAAGCACAAAAGAGACACACAGCGATTAGTGAAGAGGTAGCATTTGAACCCAGGCAGTCTCAGTGGGCATGCTCATAACCACTTACCCATAAGGCAATGTAATTTACTGGACCTATTTGCTTGTGATAGATATCATTCCAACACACAGGCTTTTTGCTACCATAAACAACACTAATTTGAGCATTCTTGATACATACTTTTATACGCATGCTTAACTATTTCTGTATAATAATTCCTAGGCCAAAGGGAAAACTTATTTTTAAGGCCTTTGATACATATTGCCAAATTTCAGAAACATACCAAATGATAGTCTACATATATAGAAGTACTACTTTTTATGAGTGTTTCATAATGCTGGTTATATTTTCTTTGCCATTTATTTGGTGAAAATGGTTCCTCATGATTGTTTTAATGTGCATTTCCTTGTTTACTAGTTTTATAGAAATTTTTTTTTCATAGAATTATTGGCTATTTCCATTTTTCTTCTATAAATAGACAATTTGTTTGTTTACATATTCTTCTATTAGGGTATTCTCTTTTATTTTATTTCTAAGAGTTCCTTATCTATTAATATTTTAAATCTTATGTCTGCTATGTATATTAAAATATTATTCAAAGTTGTCATTGGCCTTTTAATATTGTCCATAGTGGTTTTTAAAATATATACAGACATTTTTAGTTTATACTAAATGTCAAATTCAATTCCCTGATCTTTTCCCTTATGTTCTATCTTCAATGCCATGATTAGAAAGTATTTCCCTACCTCAAGAGAAGATGAATATTCATTGATATTTTCTTGCCATTCTTTCCAAACAAATATCATTTAATCACTTTATGATCCTGTAAGAAAAATGCAGGAAATCAAAACAACTTATCCAATGACTTGATTGATTGTCCAGCTTGGTATCAACTTTGCTGCATTTTAAAAATGTCTCTCCTGGGGGGAGAGAGGACTCCGTGCCACTGTGTGCACCTCCTGCGAGCCCCCTATCATTCTGAACAGGGGCTTCCCTTCACATCCCCCCACCCTCAGGCTGCATTTTCTATCTCAGAGGCTGCCTGCTTGAGTCAAGATGGTTTCTTTGCCTCTGTTGATGAGCACTGTAGATTTACCACCTGTGTGCACTTGGACCACTTTTCTTTCCTCTCCAGGCTCCTCCAAAGAATATATTCAGGAAAAACAAACACCTAAAGCGTCCAAAGACTTTGAAAAATTGGCCCAAGGACTCCAACATTTCCTTTCCTAAAAAAAAAGATAATTGCCTTGCAGATGCCCAATAAGCCTTGTCTCTGCAGGGACAGCCCCACCCAGGGACCACTCTCTACAGGGCTGTGGTTCTCACAGTAAGACTGTTTTGCAGGCCGCACCGGGGGTTCTTCCCAGGTGACGGGGAGAGTCCGGGTACTGAGCTGCATTCTCCCCGCAGCCACTGGAAATCAGAAAAAGATAATAGGAGCACGAGTCACACTGTTGGCACAGGTGTCTCTCTAGAATCTAGATAAGCTGGAGCAGGTGGGGAATGCACAAGGTACGTCTTACATGCCTGAGCAAGAAGCGGACAGTCAAGCAAATGGAACCATTGGTGAGTAAACAGCCTATGAATTCACTGTCCTTATGATATTTCTCCCTCCCCGTTTTGAATACAGGTAAAGAAAAATGTTGTCTCTGCCTAAGTGTGCCGTGTGGAAACCTGGAGAAAGAACATTTCAGAATAGAAAACCACAGCAGTGAAGCCTTGCAGGGGGCCCTGGCCAGGCAGCCAGCATGGCAGAGCTAAAGACCTAAATCTTAGATTCCTAAACCAGACAGGTGTCCCTTACGAACCCCACTTCATCCCATTACAGCGTTTATCACCATACGAGCTTGCCCTGCTCTGAAATTTGTTTCTCTCCCCCCTAGAATGTGAGCTCATAAGGAAAACCTTGTTTTTCTTTTTCACCCCACACCCCTGTCCCCCAGCACCTAGAACAGTGCTGCAGCAGTGGGAATGTAGTGAGTATGTGTTGATTGAGTGACCATGTATGAATAAGTGGTCAAAATGACCGTCGCACTCAAGAACGCCTCCGGACCCATTTCTCCCTTGTTCTCCAGCACGATGCTGGCCCCAGGGGAGGAGAGGAATCAGTGATGTCAATCACAGGGACCGTTCAGATCCCCCACTGCAGAGAAAGCAAAGGGTGAGGATCATGCTATGACTAGAACGGTAAATATCAGTGGAAGAGATGGTGGGGGTGGGCAGAAGAGGAGGGTGAAAGAGAGGAACTTGCTTTTCAAATCATTTTATGTAATCAGTTTCAGTTTGGGCCCCCACCCTCCCTTTCCCTTTGTGGACCCTCCTAATGTCTCGGAGGAGGGATGCTGGGGGCCAGGTCATCTTTTTTCAGCAGCCCTCTCTTATCCAAAACAGGAATTCAAAGATCCGAGGGTTAAAATACCACTCAGATCCTCACCAGGCTCTCTAGTGGGCTTCATAACCTCTCGGGATAGATCCCATAAGGTGTAGGGATCACCCCCTCCCCCATGCTGACTGATGTTATTATAATTTTCACCTGTAAGTACATAATAGCAGGCTGGATTTAAAGGGAGATTTACATTGACCTGCTGAGAAGGTTGATGATCTGGGAGAATTCAGTGGGATCCACCGGTACATTTTTTTTTTCTTCATTTTTAGCAGACAGGCCTATTCTTGTGCCAAGAAAAAAAAGAAAACAGCTGTCTGGGAGATAGAATAAAATGATAATTCCGGACCTTAGAAACCAGGGCTGGATCGGTGCCCCCGGCTCAGCACGCCTGTCCAGTGAACGTGCTTTAAGAACAACCAGCAGGTGTTTAAGTGCAGCACCACGTGCGGTGTGGGCGGACCGGTGAGGCTGCCTCCCCTCCTTGTGAGAATGTGCTCACTCATCATCGGAAAACACCCCGGAATTGCCAAACATTAAAAAGTAAAATAGGACTTGTCATGTCGTAGAAATAGGGTGTACGGGCCAACGATGTCAGAGCAAACACTTAGCATCTAAGGAGCTACACGCTTAAAATATCTACAGGGATTTTTCTATCATTCCCCAAAGCCAAGAAAACAAAATAAAAATGATGCCAAAAAATGACGCCAACTTCTTTCTTTCTTTTTTCTCTCTCTCTCTTTTTTTTTTTTACTAGACTAACTGTGGTACGATGCCAACTTATTTCAATGTTTCTCTCTGCTAGTAAGTTTTAAATCTTTTTAGGGAACAGCCCATCTGTTTGGATGAAAGAACAACAGTCGTTTGGCCTTGACACAGGTAAAACTTCCTAAGAGACTTGGCCCTGTGCCTCAGATAAAAGCTCGACATGCCAAGTCCACAGACAGACCAGGAATGGAGCTGATTCCTTTCCAGGAAGAAGTATCAGTGTAGGAATTTACCAAGTGAATAGGTAAGCGTCCTGTTGGCAGACAGATAACGCTGAAGCAAACAGACAGCTTGCAAGTTCCTCTAGCTTCTTACAATCAAAGAAACAGAAAGTTGGTTATATAAACCAGCCAATTATAGGACTAGAAAAACTGGCATTAAATATTTGATTGCAACAGATCTTGTATCATACAAATGACTAATCTAACCAATCTAAACACATCTAACAATAAATAGACATCTGCTTTAGAAGCATTGTTATCTACATGTTCTCCTTAAGTCAGCATCAGTTTTAAGAACAAACTTAAAACGACTAGCATGATCAGGCAAATTTCTTCAGATGGTGAAGGAGGATCTAAGGATGACCTAGGAACATATGGAAAGGCTGTGTTTATTGTCTTCTTTTTCTTTGGGTCTTTATTTTGTTTCTTTAATGCTGAGGCCAGTGCTTCCTTAGTACCCAGCTCATGTCTTAGGAACTAAACAGGAAAGAACACATCCAGGGACATATGCTGCTGAGATATCCTCCAAAGCACATGACTGAAATGATAACAGTATTTTTTAAAAATAGTTTGCAATCTGAAACTATTTTCTAAGACTTTTATATTAATATCTGTCAAATGTCTTTTTAAATGGGACCAGACTTCTGTGAATTCACTTGGAAAAAAATGTTTGCTACATATGAATGTTGGGACCAAAACAACTTTAATTTTTAATCTCCTTTTCTTTGGTTATATAAATGAAATAATAATTTCTATCTTATTGTTACTGCTGGATAGAAGAAAAAAAAAACACGACCTCAGACGGAGATTCTCAGAAAAGAAGGCTGATCATGTGTTCAGCTTTGGTGTCTCTTGCCAATATGTACCATTCATCCTCTCACTATTTACTGAGACCTACTATGTGCAAAGAAATGAGCTGAAGGCTTTGGCACATTTGGAGATGGCTCATATGTGGACCATTTTGCATTGGATGGCTATGATTAGAAACACAAGATTTAAGAACCAGGAGATTGCGTTCTAATCTTGGCTTTGTCACCAATTATGAGACTCTTGGCAGATCACTTAACCTATCTTCACCGATGAGGGAGAAACGATGTCAGTAGTTCTTCACCAGAGGTCCATGACCCCCAAGGTGTCCAAGGATCATTTTCAGGGGCTATAAACTTGTATGGGGGCAAACTGCATTTTATTTCAACTAACTTCTAACTGAAAATGGGCATTTCCTTCCATTGTGAATGTAGGCGTATTAGCTATATATTACCTGTGTTTTATCACCAATAGAAATCACAGATATCTTTATACTATATGGAAATTGTTGCAGATATCTTGAAATATTGTTTAGGCTCATTATTGCTTAGAAATTATGGAAGTTATTAGGCCTGCTGCTAGAGTTTTTTGTAACTAATATGTTATTTAAAAGCTTACATGTACACTATATTACAAGTTTGTTTTTAAAATATATTGAAAACTTCACCTCATACCCATTAGGATGGCTACTATTAGAAAAAACAAAACAGAAAAAAACAAGTGTTGGTGAGGATGTGGACAAATTTGAACCATTGTGCACTGTTGGTGGGTATTAAATGGTGCAACCACTATGAAAACAGTATGTTGGATCTTCAAAAAATTAAAAATAGAATTACCCTATGATCCAGCCATTCCACTTCTGGGTATATACACAAAAGCATTGCAAGGGACTCAAAACAGATGTGTTTGCTCATGTTTAAAGCAGCATTATTTACAATATCCAAAAAGTGAAAACAACCCAAATGTTCCTCCGTGGATGAATGGATAAATAAAATGTGGTACATACATACAATGGAACACCATTCAGCCATTAAAAGGGAGGAAATTATGGCATGTGCTACAACACATGCTAAGTGAATAAGGAGGTCACAAAGGGCAGATACATTAGTCCTCAGTTATCTGTGGGGGATATGTTCCAAGGCCAAAGTGAATGCCTGAAACCTCCCTATATACACTATGGTGGTTTTTTTTTTTTTTTTTTTTTGCTTTCAATACATACTTATGATAAAGTTTAATTTATAAATTAGACACAGTAAGAGATTAAAAACTTATAACAATACACTGTAATAAAAGCTATGTGAATGTGTTCTCTCTCTCAATGTATCTTATTGTACAGTACTCAGCTTTCTTCTTCTTGTGATGATGGGAGATGATAAAATTCCAAATGTATCCCTTCATCTATGTAACCACCTCTTATTTGCAGTAAATGACTTGCTTTAGGGAATCCCTTGCTGAAATCTTCATATAGGCTCAATATTTTCTAGGTAACATGTTGCCGTCAATCAGAGCACAATTTCTGTTCATGTCTGCCACACACAAATTAAATGCCTTTTCCATCTTAGCTAAGCTCTTATCCTCCACTGTGAGCGTAACTTTTGCAACAACAAACAGCATGAATTTCATTTTTCTTCTTCATAATTTCATGGGTAGAATATTTGTTCTTACCATAGATCTTAGCAAGCTCCGCATATGACTTTTTCTTTCCTTATTAAGTCGAGAACTTTCACCTTTTAGCTTAAAGGAGGCACTTTGTGGCCTCTCTTCGCAGATCTGAATTCCCAGCATCACTACTCTTGTGCTTTGGGCCATTACTGAGTAAAATAAGGTGACTTGAACACAAGCCCTGGGATGGCCCGCGGATCTGATCACCAAGACAGCTGGCTGCGGGGGCCATCGGTGCCTGACGGTGCGGGAGCATCTTCAACGAGGAGACGCTGGACAAAGGGGCGAGTCACAGGCATCCCACGTGGGATTGAGTGGACCTCGCAAGATTTCACCATGCTGCTCAGGATAATGTGTAATTTAAAACGTATGTGCTGTTTATTTCTGGAGTTTTTGTTTAATAATTTTGGACCACAGTTGACAGCAGGTGACTGAAACATGGAAAGAGGAACTATGGATAGAGGTGACTTAAGAGTAGGCCAATTTATAGGTAAAAGGGTGGTTGCCAGGGGCCGGGCTGGGGATGGGGGGGAGGAAGAACAGTGAGTTATGTTAAATGGATATCGGAGACATGTTTGGTTGTCAGGACTGGGGTCGAAAGGGTGCTACTGGCATGTAGTGAATAGACGTCAGAGCCAGGGAGGCTGCCAAAATGGGACCGTGCACAGGACGACCTCCCACAGCACAAATGGATCTGTCTCAAAGTGTCGATAATGTCAAGGTTGAGAAACCCTGCTTTGTTTGATTTTGTTAAAAAGGAAATGATTCTCAGGTGTCTCTTTGAGAGCCACTTTGGGAGAGTGGAGTGGGGGACAAGGAAAGAGAACATAAAATCTTACTGAGCACGTCAGGTTTTACTTATCTATGCCTTTAATGCTCACTGCACCCATGTGTTTTAGGTATTTTCTCCATTTGCACATGTGAATAAATAGGCTTCATGAACAGGTCATTTGTTTGGGTCATAAAACGACAGAACTAGAATGAACCTGGGTCAGTCTGACCCTAAAGCCTCTGTGCTATTATTTGTGCTCTAAGAACTGAAAATTCAGCTAGTGTGTAATTGAATGAGCCTCAAAAACACGAGTCCCTAGTCTTTGTTAAGCCCTCCAGATCTATACAGTACCCCATCTAGCCTAATTCTGTTGCTACAGTGGCATACAAAAGAAGCATTAGATTGCTCTGGGGGAGCAAAAATTAATTGAGGAGGAAAAAAGGAATCTGTATGAAACTACTAAACAATAGCACGATATATTGTAGCATAGAATACTACATTGAAATAATAGCACCGTGTGTTGACAAGTGCTGAAGTACTTGGCATCCACAGTGAGTGCTAAGGGAGTTGAGAAGGGAACCCTTCAGTGTGTCTTGGAGGCGACAGGAGGTTTCATGAAAGACGTGAGAACTAAGCTTTCAGAGAGCACGGGATTTGAAGACAGGGTTCAATCCAGGAGGGTAATGTAATCTATTGCCGTGATGAGTATGCGGTGCTCTGGAATCAGACTCCCTACCTCTAGCACTTGATAAGTGGTCTGACTGGGCAAAGCATTTAACCTTTTTGTGTTTGCTTGTTTCATGTGTAAAATCCAGATGCTACAGTTTTTCATTAGGTTTTTATGAGAATTAAATAAGATAATGCATGTAAAGCCTTAGCATAGTGCTCCACCTCATATTAAATGCTCACTGAATGTTAGCTTTATAAAAGGCACTGTGTGTGTGTGTGTGTGTGTGTGTGTGTGTGTGTGTGTAAGGGGTGAGGGAGAGAGAGAACCCAAGGACATATCTAAGGGTTTTTGGCTGAACAGCTAGAAAAAGAGGAATTGCCCTTAACTGATATGGGGAAGACTATAGGAGGAGCAAGTAATTTTTGCAGGGAGATGGATATCAGGACCTGTTAAATTAGAGATGTCAAGTTGGCAGTTGGATATATTGGCCTGGACTTCAGGGGAGTGGTCTGCGTTGGAGCTACAAATGTAGAAATGATCAATATCAGGTGCTGCTCAAAGCTATGAAACTAGATGAGATAAACTAGGGAGTGAAGAAAAAGGAGGGGGAAAAAAGGACAGGGGGTCTGAGGATGAAGCCCTGGGTGTTCTAACATTCAGAGGTTGAGAAGTCGAGGGGAAAAAAGTTGCTATAAGAATGAAGATAGAGCAGCCAGAAAGCTGGGAGTGAACCCAGGCACGTGTGCTGTCCACTGTGCCAAGTGAAAAAGAGAGAGAGAGAGAGAGAGAGTCAGGGAGAGAGTCAAGCAACTGTAAAATGCTGCTAATGGATCTAGTTAGTTGAGGATTGGAAAGTAATTACCGGATTTATCAACATGGAGTCACTGTTTAGAGCAGTTTCTGAGTGGAGATTCAAGAAATAATAGAGAAGAGAAATTGGTGTCTGTGAGCATAGAAAATTCTTTCAGGGAGTTTTGCTCTGGACAGAAGGAGGGGAATACAGCAGTGCCAGGTGGGGAGCTGCAGTCGAGAGGTTTTTCTTCAGATGGGGGAAACAACAGCATGCTTGTAGGTGGGTGGAAACCACCTTGCAGAAACTGTAGAGACAAACTGATGAAGAGAGGAGGGAGGATTTTGTAGCATTGGGGGCCGGGGGGGCTCTATAGCACTAGTGGGGAGTCAACCACTAGGAGCTAAGTTCCTTATGGAAAGAGGAGAGCGCCAAGAGCACACAAGCACAGATAGGTACTTTACATTTAAGCAGTTAAACATCAAGTGAAGTTGAAAATTCAGGTCCTCAGTCACACTGGTCACACCTGGAGTTCTTAGCAACCGCATGTGCCTGGGGCTACCCTATAGGCAGACACATTCCATCTCCATCATCACAGGAAGCCCTTCTGGACACCGCTGGCCTAGGGTATGACCATGGGAATACGTGGCTGAGGTCAGGTAAGGGTCAAGATCCTTGGGGGAGAGGCCTGGGTGTTGGAAAGATCAGCAGCGTGTAACTTGAAATTACTAAGACTCAGGAAGGAGTAATAGTGGAGAGAGTGGAGGTGAGATAGGTATTAGAATAATCAAAACGTAATAAAAATGACCGGAGACTAAGTTTTATAGTTTAATGGTAAAATCATCAAAGCTGAGGGAGCATGGCCAAGGCAGCAAGGAAGAATACGAGGAGTCCCAGCCCACAGCCAGGCCCCGTGGGAAAGAATCCAGCCCTCGCCACCAAGGGCTGCAGGGGAAGCAGTGTCCGCCACGGATGGAGGGGAGTTTCAGTGAGGGAGGCAAAGAGAACACTCAGAGGCGGAGGGAAAGAAGGGTTTTGCTGGTGATTAACCCGCGTTCCAGAGGGCAGGTGAGAGGGTTTCAGGAGATGGGAAGGAGTTCCAGGTGAGATCAGAAAGGGGGCTGGGCAGTGTGATGTGGGGATTAGACTCTCAGGGAGGAGAGAGACCTGGGAGTCCTGGGTCTGGTAGGATGGACATCAGCAGAGGCAAGGGACACGATGGGCTTCGTCCTGGGGGTCACAAGGCAGATAATGAGGAATCTGCTGGGAGAGCCCTGGAATCCGGCCCAGGGGTGGTCTCACAGCGGGCGGGGCCCTCTGTTGGACACCGCTTAATGGTGGCTGTCCTTAAGGGCCATACTGTGAAGTGAACACTGTTGTTATTCTGATTTTACAGAAGAAGATACATTCTGAAAGCAACGAGGACATAAAATCCACAGAACTTGGTGAGTGAGGCCTTCAATTGCAGGTTGAATCTGGTCTTAATCACCGGTAAGGAAGTCTAGTTGGGTGTGAAAGTGGCGGGGAGGAACAGACTGGGAAGTAAATTCTTGTTTAGCAGGTTTTGAATCGACGGGTGCAGGCAGGGCATGGACATCCAGAAATGGGTTAAAGATGGTCAGAAACAGAGACGTGGCGTGGCTGATGTGTCAGGGCTGGAGAGGCCGATTTGGGAGTCAGAAGTCCAAGCCAGAGCAGACTTTCAGTCCCCAGTCTCCCCCCTGGTAGAGTTCTTGCGACCACAGGGAGAACGGAATTGCTTTTCCAGGGGTGAGAAACAAGAAGAGATTAGAAATGGATTTCAATTTAGGAACTTGATAAAACCCCAGCTGTCGCCCGCAGACTCCCCGTATGATATCTTTTCACTCGCCAGTGTCCTGGAGGATTCTTTCTGAATGTTCCTGCTGTTGTGAGGCTCCTGCTCTGGAAAAATTGCTTGAACAGTGACCTCTAGTGTTACAAAGAGATCTCTGCTAACCGATGAGGTGGTCTGAAAACGAAAATTCCCTCAACCTAAGAGTCGCTGCGCACATTCATGTTGCCAGAAAGTACCTTAATACATGATTCAGCTCCTCTCTCTGCCTTCAGGCAGGACCTCACTCCAACACTTCCAGGTCATTTGCCTTCAAGGCAGATGTAATGGAGCTTGAGTGAGAAAACTCAGAGAATGACAACTAAACAGGGAAGGAGATGTATTTTCCTGGGAGGACAGGTTTGTTTCTAAATGAAGAATACACTGCAGACTAGGAAGCTGGCATGTATAAAACACTGAACTAACGGAACAAATCAAACTCGAAGGGTGAGATCTAAGAGGCACCTCCTTGAAACCATGAAGAGGTTGTTTTAGCCCACCTAATGCTGGCTACCACTTTTGGGCATTTTTTTTTTTAAATGTCAGGTATGTTTGCAACCATCCTTAATGTAAGAACCGTGATGATGTCCATTTACAGGTAAGGAGATGAAGGTGTAGCAATTCATTAACCAAGGTGACAGGCACAGCAGAAAGGGGGCAACAGCAGGACGGGAACCCAGGCTTTTTGTTTCCCAGGTCTGTGCTCCTAACCGTTAGATGCAACAGCCCTTTCATAAATGGGAATCCAAATTAGATGTAAGATGCTCATAAATCAGTGAGTTGGCGAAGGCTAAAACTATGCATTTGTTCAAGAAAGTGTGGGTGTGGACATGGTAGTTGGAGAAAGTCAGGGATGTGTTTTGCCCAGAGTCCCCCAGTCCTCGCAAACCCCTGATCTGACCCCATGGGCTAGTTCTCCTGTCCTTATTGCATATCCAATCTATGGGCCTTCAGTGAAGCAACCCCATGCGGACTGAGTCACGCATTTCAATTTCTAAAAATCCTCACTTGCAGAAAAATTCTTCATGTCTAATCTAAATCCCTCCTGTCGGTGCCCATTTCCTTTTCATTCTGTCATCAGTGAAGATGGAAACAGTTGGACGTAATCCTCTCTGATGTTTTCTGTATGTGAGCACTGTTGTTATGCCACCCTCCAGCCTTCCAGTCCCCCACTTTCAAGATACAGAGTCCTCCATCCTTTTGAATATCTCCATAGGGCTCATCTTATCTTGAAGCTTTAATGCATCCTATGGGAACACTTCCAGCCCTAGAGAGAAGTTTGTGCTTATGTAATTAGTAAACCCCCAGAATTCTTCCTCCATAATATTTACACAAAACTTCTCATTTTTAAAGGACGTCCGTACATCTTCTTTTGCCCGATTCTCACGTGTTTGTTCCTGTTTGACAGAAGAGAAAGTAAGGCTCCAGGAAGTGAAGCAAGTTGCCTAAGTTCCCATACGGGAATAGTGAACAAATAACAAGGTTGTCAAGAAAAAAAAAAGTGCATACTATTGGATGACTCAGATAATCAGAGAGAATTTTTTAGAAGGTATGAAAGGGTTGAAAAAGAATCTTCTTGGCCCGAGCTGGTTTGGCTCAGTGGATAGAGCATCAGCCCGCAGACTGAAGGGTCCTGGGTTTGATTCCAGTCAAGGGCACGTGCCTGGGTTGCAGGCTCCATCCCCCCGCCCTGGTTAGGGCATGTGCTAGAGGCAACCAATGGATGGGTCTCTCTCACATTGATGTTTCTCTCTCTCTGTCTCTCCCCCTCCCTTCCACTCTCAAAATCAATGGAAAAATATCCTTAGGCGAGGATTAACAAAACATAAAAAAAATTTTAAAAAGAAAAATAATCCTGTTGGCCTTTTTTGTATGTTTTGGTAAGCTACTAACATCTGGTAATATAAATATCTAGCAAACAAAACTAAAGTACAGCCGCCCTTTCCAGTCATCCTCGGGGCTTTCATCTTCATAACTGGAGCCCTGAATCTCTCCTTCAACTTGTAGGACGTAGGTAGCTGCCAGCTCAGTGCCCTTAATTATTAGTATGGCACCAGGCACTGCTCGGTCACCTACACCTATCAACTCACGTAATCTCCACAATAACCCAACAGGATGGGAACTTTCTTCCTTCTCTTTACCAGGGAGGAAAGGAGCACAGATACTTTAAAGAATTTGCTCAAGGTTATCCAGTAATCCTGATAAATGTAAAGGCAACGTTTATGTAAAAGCCATTGGAATTCTGCTATTAAGCAGTGAGTATTCATTGCAGACTCTGACCCATCATAATGCTGTAAGGCAAGCAGGACAAACATGAGTCCTTCCATGCACGAGGAATTTGGGTCACACAGTGAGGCAGGCTGCTATCGGTTAGCATCCACCGGTATGGCCAGACCAGTCATTAAAATGAATTTTTATGTGCAGATTGGCAATGGCTTCTGGCTCAAGCTCTCCAAGAACCCTCATCACTCCTGTTCCCTGGGCCCCTCCCCTGCAAGCCCTCCAGCTCTCTCTATAGCCCCGTAGCTCCAGGGGCCCTGGGTCCAACTATGGTTTTGCTCAGCCCTGGGAGGCTCCCTTTGGGAACTGGCATTGGGGAAGCAGGAGTGGAGTGCAGGGAGTGGAGGAGGCGAGTCAGGGAGCCCCAGGAGAGAGGGCAGCCCAGGACAGGAGGCTGAAAGGTGTGTGCTGTATTGTTGGTTTCACTTCTCCACATTATTACCCAAAAGACAAAAATAGGGCTCAGAAACAGCGGAGAGTGTATTTTCTCTTTTGTTTTTACATTAACTGGAGAAACTCTACATGTCAAAGCAAGGAAACAGCCCTGTCTGCGGTACCCAGGGGACCTAGAGGAGAGAAGACCAGCATTTCGGGTGGGCCAGGGGTCTGGAAATGAAGACTAAAGGACTCCCCCTTTTCTACTTGGTGGATACATGCCGATACATACTCATGAATCCCACCATTACAGTGCCAGGCTTTTCCCTGGTGCTTAATAAATACTTGTGTGCTTTCTTGACTAAGTTATGATGTGAGCTGTTTGAAAAAGTGCAGTACAAGTCTGCTTTCAGCGTTGATTTTAGTAGGGGATTCCTATAGCTCCAGAGCAGACATGCAGGGGCCAGGGAGGGGTTGACAAATAAGGAGACAGTGATTCTTAAAAAAAAAAAAAAAAGAGTCTCTGAAATGGGCCAGTCGTTATAAATATGGATGCCAAATGCCTGCGTGCTGATGTAAGAAGATGAATAGGAAACGCGTGACTCTTAGAAAAGGCCTGAGCATAACTGACTCTTCCAAGTATAAATCGCTGAGTTGGTTCTGAGACTCCTTGGCCATCACATGGACAAAAGGGGCGGCAGACAGGCACGCATCCATCTGCACAGACACACTCCTCCTCGTGCCTCTCAGGGCACAAGGAAGCAAACCGAAGCCCAAGCAGGATAAAGGGCACAGGTGAGAAGCCAAGATGGTGAAAGATGGAGCCTGAAGACTAGCAAGGACTTTGTGAAGAAGTGTTATTTAGTCAAAAGGGATTCTGTAAAGAATCTCCCGTTGAGTTTACTAAGCTCATTCTTGCAAAGGATACAGAAGCCAGAGAACTGAGCCATAAAAAGCAAAAGATGTTTGTATTACTTTCCTAAGGCTGCCGTCATTTGGTGACTTTGAACAAGAAAAATTATTCTCTCACAGTGCTCGAAGCCAGAAGTCCAAGATCAAGGTGTCCGTCGACCATGCTCCCTGTGAAGGTTCTAAGGGACTATCCTTCCATGTTTCTTCCAGCTTCTGGTGGCTGCTGGCGTTCCATGGCTCATGCAGCTTAACTTCAGTCTCTGCCTTTGTCTTCACGTGGCCTTCTTCCCTGGGTGTGTGTCTTTCTTGGTGTCCTGTCCTCTGGTTATAAAAACACTAGTCATTGCAATTAGGGTCCTCTCAAAACCCAGGATGATTGCATCTCTAGATCCCTAACTAATTGCATCTAACTGCATCTGCAAAGACCCTCTTTCCAAATAAGTCCACATTCTGAGATTCTGGGTGGGCATGAATTTGGGGGAGCGGGGGGCGCATTATTCAACCCACTGCAATGTGTGACATTACAGAAAATAGACAGAATGGGGAGATGATACATTTTTAAGACAATAAATTTGTTTACTCTTTGTTATTAACTTCTTATTCTTACTAAAGCTAATGTTTGTTGACAATCAAAAGCAACCTTGACCTTTACCTATATAGGGCAGGGGTTCCCAGATAGTGGCCAATGGAACAGGCCTGGTTGGAGGGGAAGTTTTCACAGACCAGGGCATCTTTCCCCATAAACCCTGTAGTTTAGAACCCAGGGCCTCCAGCTGCCCAGCCTCAGCGAAGAGGAGTCCTTGAGTAGGAGCTTCTTATAGGCACCTGGGCTGCACCGATTCTCCAGGCCCAATAAGAAATAAGAATAGAATCAGAGCTGTCAATGAACTTGCTTTGGTTTACACAGAATATTCCAAATTAAGGGAAATGCCATTCAGAGTGTTACTTCCATTTTTGTCAACAAATCTATTACATCTGCAAAGACCCCATTTTCAAATAAGTCCAAATAAGAAGCAAAGTTTAATAGTGAATGATAAAGGTAAAATATGAGAGTAAATTGAACATTCATGCTTCACTTTGTGGTATCCCATTGCATATATAACCACAAGGTGATAAATACATATATCAAACTAACAATTATATATAATATAATATTGTAAAGTAAAATTTTATGTTGTGATTTTTCTAAACTCCAAAATTATGTATATATTTGTAAAAATATATTTTGCCTGTGTTTGTTGTTAGACTACCAGCTGTTCTTTATGCCATGCCCTTTTTGGATGTCAAATTATTTTTTCTTTTATGAAATAATTGTAAAAATAGATTTCTACCTTACAAAATATAAAGGGGGCAACTTTTTGTTGGTTCTGTACTTTTAAAAAATATATATTTTATTGATTTTTTACAGAGAGGAAGGGAGAGGGATAGAGAGTTAAAAACATCGATGAGAGAGAAACATCGATAGGCTGCCTCCTGCACACCCCCTATTGGGGATGTGCCCGCAACCAAGGTACATGCCCTTGACCAGAATCGAACCTGGGACCCTTGAGTCCGCAGGCCGGCGCTCTATCCACTGAGCCAAACCTGTTAGGGCTGGTTCTGTACTTTTAAAAAATGAATATATTTTATATTTCAACAATTTATTAATTTATTGCTTTGGAACACAGAAATAGGTTTCAGAATATAAAGGTATTTCACCACAAAAAATAAAAGGTATTTCACCATAAGTTTGCCATTTAAAAGTCAAACTTAAATGATATATTGGTTAAAACACAATCTGTCTTGCCCTGGCTGGTTTGGCTCAGTGGATAGAGCATCAGCTTGCGGACTGAAGGATCCCAGGTTCGATTGGTCAAGGGCCCATGCCTGGGTTGCAGGCTCCAATCAACGATTCCCTCTCATCATTGATGTTTTTATCTCTCCCTTCCTGTCTGAAATCAATAAAAATATATATTTTAAATATATATATGAGAGGAGGTACATCAGAGATGTCTTTTACACAATAAACTCCTAAAGTGCCTTTATAATAATGATTCCATTTCATATTTCAATCCAAAATTTCACGAGCATAGAAACTTTGCAAATCAGATTACACCTCCTGTTGTCCCTTGAGGCAGCTGTTAGTAGGCAAGATGTTCCAGGTATAGCGCTCATCTCTCCTCCCCACCTGACTGCTCAGCAGGCACTTTGAGACCAGGCAGGTAGTGACTATAGAGGTGGAACCATACCCATCTGGACATAGTCGTTCTGCCCACGACATTGGCTTTTCTTTTCTTGGGGCCTTTACTGTGGTTGCCCATCATGTGATAAAAACTGATGGTGATGAGGACTCGGTCACTAGGTAAGTCATTACAATGACCTTGGTTTTCCTTCAGATAGAAATGCTAACCACTCTCATTCAAGGAAGTATTGAGAACCTATTCAGTCCAAGGTACTCCAAAGGGAGTGGTTTACGGCCTAATTGTGTTTTATCTTCATTCACGCCTTGATGTGTGGCTGTGTAATTGCTTCTGCGCTTCCCTCCCTGTGTACTCAGGGGGGAAAGCAACGTTTAAGATGCCTGACTAGGAATTGCTTTTGTCAGCTGCTTATAATTAGGAAAGCATTAAATCAAGTTGCCTTCTAATCTTTTTGAATATTTCAAGCTTTTAGAAACCAAGCTCATATTCATTGCATTTTAAATGTTTTTGAATTATAGCCAGAGGACTAATTTACCAATATCCAGTAAAAAGTCATATTCTAAACATATGTATGAAATATGGCTGACGTGCTTTCTTCTAATTGACGGTCATGGAAAGTTAACCATGTACTTGTATATGTGAGTACAGTTATATGGATATCTCTGGCTGGTTCTCACTAAAAATCTCTTACCCGCTTCCATGGAGATACATAGTTTAAGTGGATGTAAAACTGTTTGAGTCCTGCGTTCCAGAGGAGCTGGCATAGACACAAGGATGACAAGAGTCTAAAAAATATGAAAAACATTTAGCAGTTTCTCCTTGGTCTTTTAGGTGTTTCTGCAATTCATACATAAAATATATTATGCCCTTGGGAATGGCCTTTTTAAAAATCCCTTCCCCTCCTACCATCATGTCAGAGTCTAATATATCATAGTGAAGCCAGATAGAAGCTTCCTCTTTTTATTGAGCTGGCTGGTATATTAACTTATGCTAAACGGCTGTCTGCCCATGACTGTCAGCTCAATCATCCTTGTCGACCTCCTATTCCTTTTCCCAGATATTTCATTTCACTGTGGATGACATTTCATTTCATTCTCAATACCATTTCATCTCCTTGAAATGCATGAAAATTTTTCTGTGAACAGGATACCTACTGACCCTTCTGAAACTGACAAGGATACCTGTACGCCCCAAACACGTTCAATAATACAACACTGCTTGGCTTCCCTTCCGGTCTCCTCCAAGCTAGTCCACACTTCAGAGGCTGAGTTCTTAAAAAGAAGCACCTGTTCCATATACACTGGACTCCCAGAACTGGACTTAAGCCTTGAGTTATAGATACATGTCACTAGGGATAAGCTGTCACGTGCAGGTCTTGAATGTAGGCAAAGAAATCAGAAATCAAAGGACACATATGTAATACCCTTTGTAATACTTTTAGCAATAAAAAGAAAAAAAAGAAACCAGAAATCAGATCATCTAGAAATCAGATCAACAAATATTTTGAGCACTTGCAGTGTGACCCTGGAGGCTGGGCTGGTCTCAGGGTCACCTTAGGAGCTCATGACCACTATATGCTTTATGATAATAGGAAGCGATCCATATTCCTAGCATAGCAATTTTCTGGAAGTCCTCTATAAATATATTAGAGCTCTAAGTTCTCCTATCTCTTCGGTCCAGATACAGAATCACTTTTTCATACAGTTACCTATCTAGTAAGATCCTGCTACGTGCCAGCATTTCTGTTAAATGCTGAGAATACGATGCTGAAAAAGGTGGGTGTGGCTTAGTTCCTCACAGAGCTTCTGGTCTGATTAAGGAGCTAGATGAGAAGACTATGAAGATACATTACTTTCTTCCTGGGAAGACAATCAACTGGACAGAGACAGAGAATGTTTTTGGAGAAGCAGTCGAGCAAGCATGTCAAACTCAAAGGCTAACATGGATCAAATGCACAAGGCATGCGGGTTTGACATGCTTGCAGTAGAGTGAAATGGTAATATTAAACAACACTAAAATACTCTGTGGACCGGTACTATTCTATGTGGTCACACATATTGACTCCTGTGCCCTTCGGACAGCTATTTAACTTCTCTCTGCCTCAGTTTGCACATCTGTAAAGTGGAAGTGATAATTCTGACCTCGCAGCTTTGTTTGAGAGTGAACTCGGTTAATCCACATATAATTCTTACAACAACTCATTATAGATAGCAAGCACTCAGTATGCTTTAACTCTGATTAAGTTGAGACGTCTCCACCACTCCATGTTTTACTAATGTGCTGTTCTTCTACGTTTAGTAAATAAATGTCTTACTAATTCTGAGACGAGATCAATGTGGGCAGTAGGAGGGCTTACAGAGGATGCAGGACTTAGGCTGGGCCTTCACTAAATTCGGACGGGCAGAGTGACGTGGGAGAGGCAGCCAGGAGACATGTAGCTGGGAATGGAGTGAGAGTCATCCTCCAAAGGGTTTAGATTCCAGCTTGACTGTTTACTAGTTTCCCCATTTGTAAAATCAGGGTAGTATCCACCTCACAGGGTTATTGTTACTTGGGTATTATAGGAAACAATGAACGTACAATTCCTAGCACAGTGCCAGGCACATTGGTAGAAGCTTGTGAGACAATGAGAAAACTAGTCGATCCCATCCAACAATGGAGCTGGCCCTAGCTCCTTAGAATAACGTATCATTAACGTAGTGATTTTCATAAGACTACGTAAGACTTCCTTAATAGCACAAACCTGGTTGAATTGTACCTTTAAGTTTTAATGGCTTGGATTTGGGCGGGGGAGGGGGGTGTAGGGGTTGGCATGAGAATTGGAATAAATTTTGTATTTAAATTGGTTAGTGTTTAAGTTCCCGTGGAACTGAGTTATGAGTAAGTAAACCAACTAGTAGGTTAGCGGAGAGGTGATTTGCTCTTGCTTCAGACCCTTTCCTGCCAGCAGTGTGGCGCTTCTTTTAAGTCACTTGCTGCTGCTCGGGCAGGGAACAAGAAGCAACATGGGCCGGATTATTTCCCAGCCACTCCTTCACAGGCTTGCTACAGCCATCCAGCTCCCAAAATAACTGTCCTGGCCTCTGTGCTCTATTGGACTCTGGTGTTCCCTACTTGATCCTTTCAGCATATATCTGACTTTTCCTTTCATATCGATGGCAGGAATTATTTTCATCATTTTTTAAAAGTTTCTTTGTGAAGAGTACATGAAATGGCGTTTTCTCGGAGCTGTACACAATCAAGGGTGGAGTTTTGTGGCTTTCTCTACAACATGCATAAGCCCTAGGTGAGTCAGTGGAAAGTCTTCTACAATCTACATTTGGAAATACTGTAAATGTACACTCTTCCCTCCTTATATACGACACAGAGACTACCACATAAAAAGAACTTTACAAATTATGCCAACCTGGATACATGCCCTGCACGTCACCTGCCCAGGCCTTGGCACCCTCTGCATGATCCTCCCTGACACAGCAGTTCACACCAAGCTCCGCTCTGTGCTCTTGGAATTCTTCTGCCACACTGATTTGAAACAGCATATGGTGGCTTCTGTTACCCAGAGTGTTTATTCTGTCTTCCCAACTAGATGACAAACCCCAAGGTGGAGACCAGGTCTCTAACTCCTCTGTAACCCGCTCACTACACAACACAACGTCCTAGCAGCGAAGATGACACTTATGTGACAGTCTTTCTAGTTCTTTTTTTTTATTTTTTTATTTTTCTTTATGGATGAGCGAGAGAAACACTGATTTGTTGTTCCACTCATTTATGCATTCATTAGTTGTTTCTTGTATGTGCCTTGACCAGGGATCGAACCCGCAACCTTGGTGTATTGGGACAAAGCTCTAACCAACTTAGCTTATCGGCCAGAGCTTCCTAGTTCTGAAATAACTAATAATGACTCTGTGATTGAATTGTTTTCTTTTCTCCAAAAACAGAAAACACGTCATTCCTGGGAGGTGAGCTTGGGGTCTGTAATGCTCAGTGTTCAAACATTGTGTTTCGGAGGCTTCACTACAGGGTAATATCACAGAGAGTCACCGCGCATCCTGGGTACAGAGAACCAGCCTGCCTCTGATTCCAGACTCTGTGTTCAGATTTTGGAGAGAACAAGGCCTCAGACAGTTCTATTTATTAATTGGACTTGGCAAGGGAAGTTAATTCCTTATAAAAATACACAAGCAAGCTATTAAAAATAACATTCAAAGAAGAACGTTAAAAATAATGGGCCAAAGAAGACTGCATTGCTCAATTCAAACACAAGTTTTAAAAAATAATAATTCTATTTTAAAACTTGAAAGTGTTTGGTGGTAACATTGAGGTGGTTAAAAAAGAAGAGTCAGATGTGGGATGTTAGCTCATTTCCTCAGAGACTGCGTTTGCTTGTTTCTTTTTTAACATATTGTGTAGCTTGTACTAATGAGGACTTTATAAATGGTAGAAGGATGAACACGGTTTCCTAAGAGTGAATCTAATGAAATTTTAAGCAAATTTTATATGCATGTTCTGTTTACGGAGAAAATGCAAAGCTTTATTTGGAGTCTCAAAGGGGGCTGCTAATTGGAAATATTTAAAAACAGAGGTGGTCTTCCTACCCACTACTTTCGTTTAATAGGAGAGATAGAGACACTTCCATTATCTTTATTCGAGGCCCATCTCATGTTTCAATGCATTTTTCACTTATCTTGTAGTAAACGAACAAAAAATCCTTCTGTCTTTAGTAATCTCAAAATTTAAAAGGAGAAAGAAACACACACACACACACACACACACACAGGCAGAATTCATTCAAAGGCTGAACTTGTATACAGATCCCAGGTGCCTATGGAACTTGACAAGGGTTTCCAGAATTGCTCTTGAGAGCTCTGGCCATCTGGAGTCCTCAGAGGAGAGGGGCTGCTAAGTCATTAAAAAGTATTAGCTTTTCAGTTCGCCTGATTAAAAACGCAGTATCATCTCTCATAGGTCCCACAAACCCCCCTGGAAGTACTTAACTGATTCCCTCACAGTGAAACCATTCACTGGCCAGTTAATTAGGAGCTGTGCCTTTCCAGACTCAAAGGCCGTCTCCAAATTGCTCAGCACAGTGTGTCTCTGACACTCACTGAAAGCAAAGAGAACTCGCCTGAGCTTGTGGGAAAAGTTCTTACAGAAAATCAGAATCAAAAGAACCCCCTTCTAGCCAGGGGTTAGTAGACTCTAAGAACTCTGGCTTGTTAATTAAGTAGGGCGAAGGGGAAACAGTGTGAGGAGAGAAACAGGTTCTCAGTGAAAGTAATTTTAAAGATTGTGCTCATCATAAAGCCGGAGTGAGAACAGTGGTCACTGCAGGGACAGCAGCAGCATTTGGAGAGGAAAGCAAATAGTCCTCAAAACATATGTTTTATCTCTTACACTAAAGACAGCTGCAGAGTACGATTAAAATACCAAAGAAAATATCCAAAATAAAAATAAAAAAATTAGAGAATCTTATCTGTTATGTTTTATATGTCCTAACAACATATGTTCTATCTTTTACACTAGAGATAGCTGCAGAGTATGATTAAAATACCAAAGAAAGTATCCAAAGAAAGTATCCAAAATTAAAAAAAAATAAGAGAAAGAATCTTCTCTGTTGTGCTTTGCATGTCTCTTTTGTTTTTTGATATCCAAGCCCCAGTCTGTTACATGGAACAACACATCTTGTTACTATACTAGATAAGAAAAAAAAAGAGGGGGAAATAATTTATTAGGGAATCATTTGTTCTTAAACTTTTATTTTGCCTTTTGTCATGTTTTCCCCCTTCCTTGTGTTTTTAAATCTTCCTTTCGAGGCTCAAATCCTAAGAAATACTTAGCTTTCAAGTGGGTTAGTTACTTCTTTTCCAGGAGCGTTGGAGATGTTTTATTTCAAGTAGGATGTTAATTCCCCACGAGGTCACTTCAGAACATTGGCTGCCCCCTGTAAAACCACACCTGAGAACAGCGAGTTAGGACCCTGTTAATTATTCAAGCTGTGCTTCCTTATTGCATATTGTAGTCAGATTGTTTACAGAGAAGTGGCAGAAAGGAAATCAAGAATGCTAATATGAGACTTGAAATCTACCTTATCGCTTCTGTAAAGATGTCTTATAGTATGGCCTTATCTACTTGTTCCATATAAACACTATTTCTTTCTAGGTTATAATTTATGTTATTAGCATGAAGGAAATGGTTTCACCACTATGGGAGTGTGTGTTGGGAGGAGAGTGGGGCAAGTTACTGGGACCCTAAATAAGCTCAATTTAGGACCTACCCCAAGTTCAGGAATGGGAAGATTTCCCTTCCCCATTCCACCATCTCAAGAGCCCATCCACCCTTCTCTTGGGCAGTTAGAAGGGAGGTTGCTTACATAATAAGGAAGTGGATAAGATCTGCCAAGGCTGTGGGGCTAAGATTGCAGTATTTTCTGCAAGGTTGTCACCAAGCAAAGTAAGAATTCCCTGGGGGGAGCATGGTTGATGCAGCCCCAGGCCCAGGCACTGGACACTGTCCATTCCAGTGCCCATTCCAGGGGGCACTGGGCCACGTGCAGAGCCCACTCAGCTCCCACAGTTCTTGGACCTTCAAATAATGTCCCTCTCAGTGACACTGGCTGTATGTAATCTTACTCATTAGTGCAGCGGTTCTCAACCTGTGGGTCGAGACCCCTTTGGCGGTCGAACCACCCTTTCACAGGGGTCACCTAAGACCATCCTGCATATCAGATATTTACATTACGATTCATAACAGTAGCAACATTACAGTTATGAAGTAGCCACGAAAATAATTTTATGGTTGGGTCACAACATGAGGAACTGTATTTAAAGGGCCAGAAGGTTGAGAACCACTAATGTGTGGCCTCATTGATCTCTGCTCTCAGGGCCTTTGTCTCTTTTCTCCTCACACCTGGAGGGAATATGGGCAGGAGACTCCCCTTTACTCAAATTCAACTTTCTAACATGTCTGTGTCCTGAGTCTCATTACTCTGCTGTGGGCCCAGCTTTAGAAAACAAAGGTGGGAAGACTTCTCATTTTCTTCCTACATTGTTTTTCTTCGAAGATAGTTAATGCTTACCTAGCCCTCTCTATAGGCCATCCTCACAAGGCCTGGCCTCCACAGACTCTTCACACTTGTCCTTACTCTAGATCAGCGGTTCTCAACCTGTGGGTCGCGACCCCTTTGACGGTCAAACGACCCTTTCACAGGGGTCGCCTTAGACCATCAGAAAACACATATTTATTTATTTTAATATATTTTATTGATTTTTTACAGAGAAGAAGGGAGACAGAGAGTCAGAAACATTGATGAGAAACATTGATCAGCTGCCTCCTGCACATCTCCTACTGGGGATGTGCCCGCAACCCAGGTACATGCCCTTGACCGGAATCAAACCTGGGATCTTTCAGTCCACAGGCCGACGCTCTATCCACTGAGCCAAACCGGTTTCGGCGGAAAACACGTATTTAATTACATGTTGTTTTTGTGATTAATCACTATGCTTTAATTATATTCAGTTTGTAACAATGAAAATACATCCTGTATACCAGATATTTACCTTACAATTCATAACAGTAGCAAAATTACAGTTATGAAGTAGCAACGAAAATAATTTTATGGTTGGGGGTTACCACAACATGAGGAACTGTATTAAAGGGTCCCGGCATTAGGAAGGTGAGAACCACTGCTCTAGATGCTTTCTTTCTGTTTCTTAACCCATTCATGTTCTTTTCCTCTCAGAGCCTTTGCCCCGAATAGTCTCTTTTTATCTCCTTTGCCTAGGTAACTCCTACTTACCATTCAAATCTCAGGTCTCAGCCCCTGAAACTTCTTCAGTGAAATCTTTCCTGACCTTGAAACTAGGTCAAGTTTCCTTATTAAATGACTTTATAGAAGCAGCTACTACTCTTTCAGAGTATTGTTTGTGTCATTATTGAGTAATGTCTGCCTCCCCTACTAGACTGCCAATTCCATGATGACTTTTTTCACTCTCACCATTAAATCCTCAGTGCCTAAAATAATGAGTGTGGTGGACATTTACTTTATTCAGTTTCTTCTTAAGGTGAAGAAAACTCTTTGTAAATGTCCTAGAGCAGGGGTCCTCAAAGTTTTTAAACAGGGGGCCAGTTCACTGTCCCTCAGACCATTGGAGGGCCGGACTATAGTTTAAAAAATAACTATGAACAAATTCCTGTGCACACTGCAAATATCTTATTTTGAAGTAAAAAAACAAAACGGGAACAAATACAATATTTGTATTTGCATGTGGCCCACGGGCCATAGTTTGAGGATCCCTGTCCTAGAGAAATATAGTAGCTTTCTGTTCACACTTTGCAAGTAAAAAGGGTGGATCGTTCCACTACTGACATATTTAAAAAAAATAAATAAATAATGAGTGTGATAGGCTCTTGTGGAATAAACAGTCCTTTTTTTTTTTTTTTAATACAATCTTTAGAGTCACTAAACTTGAATCAATTCTATTTGGAAAACCCTGGATAAATAATTTAGGTAAGATAAATGTGGACCTGCTGTGATTTTTATATTATTTCTCTAACTGAGTAATTGAACCTGGCAGACAGTGATAAAATTTGGAAGAAAAAAACTCAAAGTTGAAATTCCAAGGCTAAGTATAAGTTGATGTTGTGAAAGGTTATTACCCTTGTAGTAGATTTAAATTGCAAACAATAGAGTTCAGGAATGCAGAAATATACTTTTAAAAATATGTATGTTTTTATTGATTTCAGAGAGAGGAAGGGAGAGGGAGAGATAGAAACATAAATGATGAGAGAGAATCATCTATGGACTGCCTCCCGCATGTCCCGTACTGGGGATGGAGCCCAAAACCCCGGCATGTACCCTAGCTGGGCATCAAACTATGACTTCCTGGTTCATGGTCAATGCTCAACCACTGAGCCACACCGGCTAGGGAAATATACTTTTAAAAAAATTAAACTTGACCACAAGTCCCATTTCCATTTAGTACAGAAAAACAACAAACAATATTTCCACATAAATATGTCTTTTGGTTTAAAACAATTACTTTCTGGTAATTATTCAGACATTGTAGGAATTAAACTTTTCCCCAGCGTTACCTCTAGGTGCAGGAATTTGTTACAAATAGAAAAGACATTATGAAACAGTAAACTAGTCAATATATAGTGGTTACTTCACCCAATAGGGGGAAAAAAAATGCCTCACATCCCACACAGAATACATCGAAATAGGAAAATAAAATTTGCAATGTAATAGAAGAAAATACAGAGGAATAAATTTCATGGCCTTCAGGTAGGGACAAGAGAAAAATAATTTGTATAAATTAAAGAAACAAAGAATTAAGCCATTTCTATCTGTAAATGATAATGAAATGATCTGGTTAGAAAACATATTTCAATTAATAAGAAACTTTGGTGATGTGACTAGATACAAAACAGTAAAAAAATCATTCACTTTTCTCCATACTAGTAGTAATCGGGAAAAGAAAGGAAACTATTCCATTTGTAGTAGCAACTAAACTATAAAATATTTAGAAATAAATTAAGAAAATAAAGGATATATATGGTAATCTGAAACAAACATGATAATATCAACACTATGTAAATTGGTAGACATTTATATTGCATATACTTTCTAATTTAAAATTTAAAGTTAGAGTATGTCAAATTAATGCTTATCCTCTTGTGATATTATATGTGAGTCTTCTTTTTCCAAGTTTATCATTGGCTGATTTTACAATAATTATAAGAAATTAATGTAGCTTCAGTGCATAGGCCTGAGTCTTCTTTATTTTTATTTGCTTTATTTTGTTTCTTTACTTTTTGATTACTGATAATTACATGAATAGTATGAAATTGTCTTAGATATTCATTTTAGAGTGTAGGACCAGGGCAAATATCTCTCTGCAAACCACTCTAAGAGTTGACAGATGCAATCCTGATCCTTTTGGGAAGTTGTTTCTCAATGGGGCAGGTAGAGACATGAAAATGGCTCATGTCTCTATGCTGAGTTATCTGTTTTGCAATATAAAAAATAAGGCGTGGTACTAGCCAATAACACAAGCAGTGACTTTGCATTCACAACAGGACAGTTTAGTGGCATACAAAGAGGAAGTTAGGGCAAAACAAGAGTCTGGTCTTTATTCCTCACACAAGAAACAAGACCAACACTTTTCATTTGGTTCTTCATTTGAGCAAATATTCAACAGCCTGCTTTGATACTACCTTAAAACAACAACAAAAAGCAAACAAACAAACAAACAAAACATGATCTTGTTGGGATGATAACTAAGAAAAAATAAAAGTGGAGTGAGTTGGGGGCCCTTTCCTTTCAATTTTTCTTCTCTGACACACTAGCTGAGGGTTCTCTGATTAAGGAAGTTGACTTCTTTGACTTAAATTGAACTACTGCATGAAGGTGAACCTGTAATTTATAGTACGTTAAACCAGCAAGTCTGGTTTTCACCAATTCAGTACTATGCTATAGTTCATGTTTTACTTGGCAAGAAATTTTGTAGCTTTTGTGATAACAGTAAGTTGTTCAATGGAGAGAATCACAGGAAGAGGAGATTTTAGTTCCAGAGATTTGCAATCCTAGTTCTGTAATTAGCTATACCTAAACTTAAATTTAGAAAATAGCCACTTCAGTTCAGACATGCAAATTTGCATCCACACCCAAGTAAAAGAAGTTTTTTTAAAAAAGTTTGGACCTGCCCTTGCCAGTTTGGCTCAGTGGATAGAGCATTGGCCTGTGGACTTGATGGGTTCCTAGTTCAATTCATGTACCTGGGTTGCAGGCTCTATCCCCTGCCCTAGTCAGGGCACATGCAGGAGGCAATCAATCGATAAGTCTTTCTCACATTGATGTTTCTCTTTACCTCTCCCTCTCCCTTCCACTCTCACTAAAAATCAATGCAAAAATATCCTCAGGTGAGGATTAACAAACAAAAAAGTTTGGACCTTGATGTTTCATTTAATCTAAATGTATATTTAGTCAGTCCTCTAAAACATTCAAATAGTCGTCGGTCTTTTATTTTTAGCTCTTATTGGACTGCAATCTTATCTGCATGCTGAAACATGAAAAGCTCTGAACATCTTTTTGTAATCCATTTGGTGGCAAAAGCTGACCTGACATGAACTCATTTGGCAATAAACCTATAAAACTATTAAACTATTTATAACCTTTATATATGTGACTTCATGTGAATGTTTCCTGCAAAAGTATTAATTTTGTTTGAGGAATGCTGTCCTAATTGGCCCTGGGGGTGTTATATAAAATATACTAGCACACATATATTATCTTTTTCAAGTCTGAGACATTCTAAATTCTGAAACATGTTCTCAGGATAAGGGACAATAGATGTGTATCCACTGCAACAAATGTCCTTGATATGTTTGTTTTGTTACGAAAAATTTGTATCATGTACTACATTATTTAAGTAAGATGTTTTGGATTTGAATCCTAGTTCTGTTAATTTATTAGCTATAACTATACTTAAATTTTCTCAGCAGCAAAATGGGAATGATAACAGAGTTATTCTGAGAATTAAGTGAGGTAGCATGTAAATAAATTAGAACAATGTTTGGTAATTAGTAAGTATTTAATACATGTCAGTATAATTATAAGAATGTACCAATTTATATTCCCGACAATAGTGCACCTACTTCTCTATGTGCTTATCTATTGTCATCCTATATTATAAAAGCGTAGTAAGCAAAATGTCCCCTCGACCGGGAGTTGTCCGGGAGTTTGAGCAGCGGGTGGGGCTGGCTGGGGGAAGGGAGGGGAGCCCTTGCCGGCAGTGGGTAGCTGCTAGAGACCCTACCAGTGCACGAATGTCATGCACTGGGCCTCTAGTTCTTTATAATCTTGTCTATTGTGATAGCCTCCCTGCCCTCCCCCCCAAATATTGTTTTTGTTTGCATTTCTTTGATTTCTAGTGATTTTGAAAATGTCTTCATACTTTTGGTATTTTTATTCTCAATGAATTTTCTTGAGTGTCACTTTTTAAAATATCTTACCTATTAAAATATGAAAATATTTAGATTTAACTATATTTTTCCTAGTATTTGCAAGTTTCTTTCTGTTCTCTCCTCTTTTCCCTTTCTTCCTTCCTCCCTTCCTTCCTTTTTTCCTTCCTTCTTTCCTTCCTTCCTTCCTTCCTTCCTTCCTTCCTTCCTTCCTTCCTTCCTTCTTTCTTTCATTTCAAAAGTCTAATGCTTTTAGGATTCATTTTGATGTATGACTTAAAAAATCCTATATTTAGCCAGTTAGCCCAATACCAGTTATTGAATAATTCATCTATTTAACCACTGATTAAAAACCATTTTATCATATGCTAAATTTATTGTATTTTTCTAGATATCATATATTATTCCTTTGATAACCTTTTAATTCTCTTTTTTACACCATATTGTTTAAACTTCTGTTAAATCAAATACTTGTTTTTCTCAAAATTTTCTTAGATATTGATACATAGTATTTATTCTTCTAGGTGAAAATCAGAATTATTTTGCAAAGTTTTCAGTAAATCTGCATTGGGATTTTGATTGGGATTAAGTTGGAGGAAAGATATTTCAATATTAACTCTTCCTATTTATTCAAGGACATGATATAGTTCCACATTGCTTCTTAAGTTTCATAAACTTTAAAATCCATCCTAATACCTATAGCTGATTAACATTCTAAAATACACATGTCTTCTCTTTCGGTTTTTAGCAAGTTGGAAACTTAATTAATATGTGAATACCTTTATTGAATAGTTCATCTATTTAACCAATGGTTTAAAAACATTTTATTGGTACTAGGTAATTGTTATGGACTGTTCCCCTTAAAAATTTATGTTGAATCCCTAAATCCACCCTCACTCACAGTGTGATGGTATTTGATTTTGAGATAGGGCCTTTGGGAGCAAATTAGGGTTAGATGCGGCCATGAGGGTGAGGGCTCTATGATGGGATTGGTGCTCTTGTAAGAAGAGATACCAAAGAGTTTGGTGTCTCTTCTCTCTCTCTCTCTCTCTCTCTCTCTCTCTCTCTCTCTCTGTGTGTGTGTGTGTGTGTGTTTTGGCACAAAGAAGTCACATGACTATCTATAAAGCAAGGGGCGAACCCTAACCATAAACTGACCATGCTGGCACCTTAATCTCAGGCATCCAGCCTCCAGAACTGAGAAAATAAATTTCTGTTGTTTAAGCCACCCAGTTTATGGTGTTTCGGTATTTTGTTATGGCAGCCCATGCAGACTACTACCGTGTTTATATTACTTAGTCTCCCCTGAGCTCTGGGTTACCCTTGACTTCACAGCCCAAGGAAATAATACAATTGAATGAACTAATGTGTGACAGAAAGGGCACCTTTGTGATGAATACTTATTTTATTGAATTGCTTTGCACAATGATCAAGTCAGGAAAAAAGATTTCTAAGTCGTCTTATACCCTCATTCAAAATGAAAATAAATGTTTAGTTCTACAGATAAATTGCATATTTCTAGAAATGTTAGCCTCCCTATTTTATTGCACAGAAAAATTCCAATAAGAAAATTGGTCATTGATGTTTAGTGACCACAACGTTAATACTTGGGCATATCTGGAAGTAGGAACGAAAGCACCTTTCTAGCCATTCCCTATAGCTGTGGAACGTTTTAGAGTTTGCTAAATGTCTTCATATGCAAAATTTTCTTTCCTCCAAAGAAATTTAAATGGTGTGTCAGTCTCATTTTATGGATGAAGCAAACAGTTCAGAGAAATGAAATGTCTTTTGCAAGCATAAAACTAGGGCTAAAAGTAATTTTGTCCATTGAGTGGGATTATTTTCTGAGAACTTATTGTGTGCACACTATGGTCCCCAGCCTAGTCTTCTATCTCCTGTGGTGGTAGGATCTCCCAGCATCTGGTGTAGCTTCTTGGCTGCCTTAGGCTGCACTGTCCTTAGCTCAGGGAGCTCACGGTGCTCCCAAAGATCCAGCCCATCACTAGACTCTGAATCTTCGAGGCAGCAGATATGTGGTGCTGCCTCTCTTAAGGGGCAAATCTCTCTCTGCCAGTCTCTACCGAGTCCCTATTGGGCCAGTAATTGAAAAGGGCTTCTCTTGATATCTGAGGTGTTTGCTTGGAAGCTCTTCTTTAGCTCTGCCCTCCCCTAATTTCCTCCCCCTCCCAGTTATTCTGCTTTGTATTCAGTAAAAGTGATGTTTGACATTTAACCTTAGGTCCAAATGAGAAGCCAGACAGGCAACATGAAACCCACAGGCCTTCATTTACTCATTGTCCTACTTTATCCTGAACCAAACCTTTCACTAGCAGTTCAGTAGCCATTGGTAGTGAAATAATGTCCCAAATTCAAGGTTTGTTGCTTGATGAAGTAGAAAGAAGCAAAAACCTATTGAAACAGTAGGAATTATAAGGCAAGAAACAATGGAAATAACGCCACATTTAATTGAAAAACAGGTGAAAAGACAAGTGGCATTTAGGTCCAACTTGCATTGATTGTATAGAGAAGATAAATCAGGAGCAAGGTATGCAGCGCAATCCTCTATGTCCTAGGACAAATGAATATTTAACTTTCATTGTTCTGAAAACTATTTGCATCTACATATTTTGTAAATTTAACAGAAGAGTGTACAACATTAACAACTTGAAGTTTGTCTTTGAATTTAAATTTGAAGTTTTTCTTATCCTTTATATAGCAGCCTTGTCTTTTTAAATCATCTTTACGTTTATTATGCCCTAGAAGTAAAAACAAAAACAAAAAAAGGAGTCATATCATATAAAGGAAAAAAGGAGTAGATGCTTTCTGCACTTCAGAAATATTGAAGTTGCTTTAAATACTTTCAATAGAACTCCACTGGAACCTGTGTGTTAGAATGGTACAGAATTGCCAAATCAGACGGTTTCCAGTATTTCATTAGTAATAGTGTTCTCAGGAGAGATCTTGTGATAGAGCCATCAGCATAGTTTCAGCATGTTCTCTGAAATATTTCACCCTCAGGCCCCTAAATTCAAGGGGAAAATAATAGAATTTTCTTTTATAGAGTACAGAAAAGCAGCATAAAGGTATCTAGTTAGAATAACACAGGACAAGGTGACAAGGAACTGCTGCATTTTAGCTTAGGCTCTAATATTCTAAACAAAGAATTTAGTATTTCCAGGTTTTAAATTCCTCATCTGTAAATATGAAGATAATAATCCTTAAGTCATAGAGTATCTTAAATTACTAAAATGAAAATATTTGATCAAAAAATGTTATGAAATACAAAAAGAAAGAAAAAAATTGTTGAGAACTCAATATATGCCAGATATTATATTTATAGCTGGGGCTCTGAAGAGCTACTTTTGGCCCAAAATTCTACCACACTAAAATTTTAAATCAAATCATCAATAAAAATGATTTTAATAATCCATATTTCATTCTAAAACAAACTCTTAATTTTAACACATTTTAAGTGTTGCTATTACAAAATCTCAAAAGCAGAGTAAATCAACAATGGAAAATAAAAATACTTTCTATGAATATTTCATTTGAAATGTGTCTTGTTGGCACACTAATAATTCATAATAAAAAGAAACTGGATAATGTTTTACATTTTCCAAAATAGTTTTAAAAGGGGACCCTAAATTAGATATAATGAGTTAAATAAGCATACAATTTAAAATTTAACAATATAAAAGTCTGACCCAATGAACTTGTATGTATATATGCATTACCCATGGACACAGACAAAGGAGTGGTGAGGGCCTGGGGGTGGGGAGGACTGGAGCGGGCTGGAAGAGGTTAATGGGGGAAAGAGGAGGATCTATGTATTACTTCAACAAAGATTTAAAAAATAAATAAATAAGTAAAAAATAAAAGTCTGACCCATTATTATATTTTTACTGTTTGCAGGCTATTTTGTGGATAAAGAGTAAATAATTGGATACAATATTTTAAAACATTCTGTAGACAAAGCTTCCTCAAACAGAAATTTAATCCAAAATATTACCATGGAGGGGGGATTAAATACATTAGAATATGCTAAAGGACACTCAGCTTTTACTAAAAATAAGATTCAGTAAGATCAAGGAAATAAATATTATAGATTATAAGCTTCAGCTGTTAAAATTAGAAAACTAAGAACCACATAAGATATTTTTTTCTAGTAGCAATATATGCAATCTTCATATTTATTTTTTATTTATTCATTTTTAAATTTTATTTTATTGCTTAAAGTATTATTACAAAGAGTAGTACATATATCTCCTTTTTTAAGAGTAGTCTTATTACAATATAAATATCATAAGAGTTTAACAAATGTTTCAATAATGTATTTTACTATTTTCACACACATATACATACAAATATTTAGAAAGAATCCATATCATCTTCTGTTTTTAGATGATAAGAAAAGTCTGATGTCACAGTCTTTTGTTTGAACTTATATAGAAATAACTTGAAAATAGTTAAGACAAATTTTTAATCATTTTGGTGTATGATTGGGTCCAGTTTTATTTTCAGTAGTTTTTTTATCATTTATTTTTTAAAATATTAGCTCGTTATTAGAAAAATTTTAAATTTTAAAATTAATACTTGATCCTTAAGAGTCTAGTTAAAACATACATGGCATATATATGTACTTATAAAATAAATATCTAAGCAATAATAAATATTTTGTTCCTTAAATGAGGTAGGTAAGTTAAAATATTCTGGAACATGACCTACACATTAAAAAAGAAAGAAAATAGTAATCACCAATTCAATCTGTATAAATCAGATAGCTGGATAGTTTTTTTATTTTTAACACATTTACCATATTTTCAAGTACAGGCCTCTGAAATACATTTCTACTTTCCAAAAGCTTGCTAAATTGAAATTCAGCTTTTTCATTTACTTAATGTACATAGGGAATTTTACTAATCAGACCAGACATTTGCAAGTAAACCAAATGCACTAATTTTTCATTTTCTGTGTTTGTGGTATTTTCCCTTTACATACCTCATACAGAAAAATATCTCAGGAAAAGGTATTAGTCTTCAGTTGTTATAAAATAATTAATTACTTAAGTGATAAAGAGTTAATAAAAATTTCAAGGTCTGCTAAAGAATTATGAAGCCCGTCATTCATATCTTGACTTCTAAGAAAGTTTTTAAGAGTAGCTAAAGCAGTTATTGCCTCATTTTTTGAGGGTAAGGGAAGTTCAGTTCCCACAGACCCACCATCATCCTCTTCATCAGAAGTATAAAATCCAGTTTCATCTGATTTACTTTCTTTGGTCCAGACCGTATCACCACTTGGCGCTGCTTCACATGTCTCCAAGTCATCGTCCAGGGCAGCATACTCTTCTATAGATAAACCTTCTGGAAACTCTACTCCTGCTGCTTGGGCGTGGGCAACCAAATCAAGACCAGCGTTGGACTCTGTATTTGTCTTGTCGCTGTCTCCCTGTTGAGATTTGAATCCCGCCTCTTCATAGCTCTTAGCAATAGTCTCTGGGGTTACAGCCCTCCAACAGAGATGCAATGTGTCAACTGCATCTAGTAGGGAAAATGTAAATTCTTTGCTGCCTTCAACAGAACTTAAAAATTTCTTGATCAGACAATGTCGATATTTGATTTTAAGGCTTTTAATAACACCTTGTTTCATAGCTATAAATTTGGGAGACAAACATGACGGGAAAAACGCTAACTCAATGGACTTCAGGTTCTTCACCTCTGGGTGTGCAGGAAGAGAATCAACAAAAATCACCACTCTTCGTTGCTGGGCTTGAAATTTCTCATCAAGCTTCAGCATCCACTGTTCAAATATATCTGAGGTCATCCATGCCATTCTGTTAGCTTCGTAACACACAGGCAATGATTTTATTCCTTTGAAACAATGTGGATTTCTGTTTTTCCCAATGATAAGCAAAGGAAGTTTTTCGGAGCCATCCATGTTTGTCCCAACCATCAGCGTTAATCTGTCTTTGCATAACTTTCCAATTGAGCACGTTTCTCCTTTAAATGCAAATGTATTTGTAGGTAACATTCGATAAAGCAGTCCAGTCTCTTTTATATTGAAAACATTTTTAGGATGATAATCATTTAAATAATAAGGAAGTACATTTTGGTGCCACACCGCTGAAGGGTCTACTGATACACCTGTAGCTTCTACAGGTTGAGCTCTGAATACTAAACCATACCTGGATTTAAAGCGATCCAGCCAACCATTACTACACTTAAAATCATTATGTCCCAGTTTCTGGGCAAAATCATTTGCTTTTAGACGCAACATTGGACCATTAACTGGTACATTTAGACACTGAGCAATTCGATACCACCTCATTAATGCCTCTTCCAGATCTGTGTAGAAAGCAGTTCTCAGTCTTTTTCTCTTTGGATCAAATCTCAGAGATTCAAAGGCTTCTAGAACTTTGTCTTTATTCTTCATAATAGAGGACAATGAATTTTTCTTTATTCCATATTCGGCTGCAATCTCTGCTTTTTTCTTGCCACTTTCTACTGCGTTTATGATGTCGATCTTTTCTTCAATGGATAAACTTTTCTTCTTTTTCACTGTTACGGGGAGAGTTGAGGCATCTGCAGAAGCTTCTGCCATCTCAACCAGCACTTATATAGAGATTTCTCCTCTTCCTGGTGTCCGTTTCTTTAATTAAATGTCTTTTCCTGTATGACACAATTTGCTACTTTCTCTCCCACTTCATACATTACAAGTTGGTACGTGTATAATAGTCTTATTCCTATTGATGACTAAATATATATTTTTTCAAAGGATCTAAGTAAGAAAAATGTTATATGTAACTAGAATAGTTTAGAAGAAAAACTTCCTTCCCAGGACCTTGTGTAGCTCAGTTTATAGTTTATTCAGAGTTTCAGAAGTCAAGCTAAAATAGAAATCTCATTATCTCAAACCTGTCCAGTCCTGCTGATATATTTTTGGAACTTCAATCCTTTAAGACGGTTCACTTTATCCATTTGCTCATTCAACCTCCTATTACTTCTCCACAGAAGGCCTCAGAGATAAGAGCAAATAGCATTTAGAAATTTTCATGCAAAATGTTACCCATTAATTTCCAAGTCTCTTCAGGGTAGAGATGGAAACGGTAGAATCCTTAGGGCTTGACAGTATGCCTTCTGTCTCTTGAAAATACAAAAACAAACAAAACAGCATTTTTAGCAATATGTCAAATGAATATGAAAAATATTTACACTAATGAGTTATGCTTTTAATAATAAAAAAGAATGGGAACATGTTTCTGAAAATACAATAGCCAAAGCAGGAGAAATGCTTACCTTCTGAAGAGCCTCTGTAGAAAGCTCTCTAGCTCTGCTCTGTGCATTTGAATTTTCACTTGCCTTTGAATGCTTTGTAATATATACTTCTGAAATAAACCAGACAAATTTAATCTGTTTTGAAAATGTGGGCTGACCGAAATTAAAGAACTAAAAATGATGTTGGATATATCTTTGGTGGCTATTTTTTACATGAAGTCAGACTGCCCCCTCTGACTTCTCCAAAAGAAAAACATAGTCAGACAGTAGTCACAAGGTCCAACTTTTAATAGCACATGAGAGACAGTGTCTCCTTTATGGGAATCTGGTAGAAAATGCTTCACTAAAAATCCATTCAAGTGAATTCATTACATAGTTTTAAAATCTAAATCTTATTCTATCTAAATGTATCAATTAAAAGTATCTACTAATTTTTGTATCAATTTGGTGCATTTGTCAGATGCACAGAGGCCAGAAATACTTAACAAAATGCATAAGAATAAACAAATTATTAAGAGGATATAAGGCAGAAAAAGACCTAGACTACGAAGGAGAGCGACCATAGGTTTTTGTCTCTCTACTTCCCCTTTCTGTAAAATAAAGGGCTTATCATGGTGTAAAGATATGAGCTTTGGTGCCAGGCACATTTGAATTGACAAATGACTCTGCCATTTAGTACTTATGTGATCCTGGGTAGTTTACTTATTTTGACCTCAGTTTTCTTACTTGTAAAATAGGGGTTGACTATAGCATCTGCCTCAGAGGATTATTGCACTTTCAATGGGATTCAATGAAAGAGTATAAAGCACTTAACAGAATATTTAGTACCTTAGGAGATATTCAGTAAGTGTGTGGTGATGATCTCATCATCCTATCTTCTATCTAATGCAGCGGTTCTCAACCTGTGGGTCACGACCCTTCTGGGGGTCCAACAACCCTTTCACAGGAGTTGCCTAAGACCATCGGAAAACACATATATAACTACATATTGTTTTTGTGATTAATCACTCTGCTTTAATTATGTTCAATTTGTAACAATGAAAATACATCCTGCATATCAGATGTTTACATTATGATTCATAACAGTAGCAAAATTACAGTTATGAAGTAGCAATGAAAATAATTTTATGGTTGGGGTCACCACAACATGAGGGACTGTATTAAAGGGTCGCGGCATTAGGAAGGTTGAGAACCACTGCTCTAATGTCACTTTTGTTGTGTCAGTCTATAAAATTCAAGATTTTACAATACGGGGATTGGCAAAAGTAGGTTTATAGTTTATTTTTGTATTATTATTTATGAATTAATTATTGTATTGTTTTTTTCCCCTGCAAATAACTAGAAACCTACTTTTGCCCACCCTGTAGATACTGAAAGCAAAGTTTCTTAAACCAAAGAGTACTGAATCTATAGTCTTTAGAACTATCGCAGACTAAGATAATAAGCTAATTTGATAGGCAGGTGTTACGCTGTATGAAATAGTGTGGGTGCTCCATTCCTCTGGTTTTTCTCCCTGTACTCCTCAGTTTCAAGCGGCACGTGCAATTTTTTTTGCTCAAAATTTTTTGAAAAAATTTTTTGTCAAAATTCCTCTGCCTTTGTTGTCCAAATCAAGAAATAATTTTTATCATAGGAGTTACAACCAGTTAAGGAGTTTACCATTGTTGTTATTTGCAAGAAAGATCTTAATTATGATAGCCTAGGCTTTAATTTCTAAACTGCTTTACTTCCTATATTCCAAACAACTCAGGAGTAAGGTCAAACTGGATTTCAAAGCTCATCCTATATAATAAAAGGCTAATATGCAAATAGACTGAATGGCGGAACAACCGAACAACCAGTCACTATGACTGCGCACACCACCAAGGGGCACGCGCGGAACATGGCAGGTGTTGGCAGCAGGCGGCAGAGCATGGTACATGGCGGGTGTCGGCCACAGTGGGATGGTGGAGCAGGTGAGCAGGGGCACCAGACCAAGGCGGGGTGCCAGTCGCTGTCATCAGGGCAAGCCGCTGGTGGTTACTGAAAATTCTTTGCTCCCGTGGACCACAGTCCTGCCCAGCGCTCACACCTGCTGTCCGTGCCCAGCGCAGGTCCCAATCTCAGGGCACCATCAGCAGGTGCGAGCGGCAGCTGCCGGCCTTGATCATCCCACATGGCTGCTGGCAGACAGGGGGCTGGGGGCCGTGGTGGGAGGGGCCAGGTGGGGGCGCAAAGGATGGGCTGAGACCCACCCATGCCCACCGCAGCCTTGCAGCCCACAGTTCCTTTCAAGGTGCATGAATTTGTGCACTGGGCCCCTAGTCCTAATATATATAGACCTAGGTGCCATCATGACTGCACAGGTGAATGGTCACCATGAAGTGCATGGAGCACCTCTTGGTCACCCCCCCTCCCGACCCCCAAGCCATTCACCATTGGGGGAGGCTGGCAGCGAGGC
>NW_006295491.1:1538459-1563882 GCF_000327345.1 Myotis davidii | reverse complement strand
TCAGGGAGCAGTGGTGGGGCGGGGGGTGGGGGGAGTTTCGTGGAGCATCCAGCGGTGAGCTTTGTGGGGCAGCAGCAAGTTTCACGGAGCAGTCGAGGGGCTGCGAGCATCTCAGAGCGTCCTCGGATGGGGAGCTTCACATAGTGTCGCAGGGCCACAGAGGCCATGCAATGGAGCCCAGGCTAGGCCTAGGGACCCTAACCGTGCACGATTTCGTGCGCGCTGGGCCTCTAGTATAGTTATAATGTGGTTGAGTGCAGTCGGAATCCAGGCTTTCTAATGTCAAGTCTACCATTCTTTTCACTATAGTACAGTGTCCTTGAACCATACTGGTGTGGCCTCTTCTGATAAGAGTTACACATTCTATACCCCCAGCACAAAGCCAAAGTCAGCATTTCCAATGCGAGTCCAAACCTAACAACAACAAAAGCAATATCAGACCTCCACAGAAGAACAGGCCATTATGAATTCTGTGAACACAAATAGCAACCGAGGGAAGGATAACTTTTGTAAGTAAATAAGATTTTACCATACAACTAAAAAGATTTTTTTTCTCATATATTGGCTCTCCTGTATGTTTTTGTGTAATTTCCTATACAAGTCCTAATATATATAGACCTAGGTGCCATCATGACTGCACAGGTGAATGGTCACCATGAAGTGCATGGAGCACCTCTTGGTCACCCCCCCTCCCGACCCCCAAGCCATTCACCATTGGGGGAGGCTGGCAGCGAGGCAGGACTGGGGACTGTTGAGCAGCAGTGGTGGGCTACTTCATGGAGCAGTCACCCATGTGGAAGCGAGTTTTGAGAAGCAGTCACGGGGCAGGGGAGTTTCGTGGAGCAGTTGCGGGGTTGGGGGAGCCTCAGGGAGCAGTGGTGGGGCGGGGGGTGGGGGGAGTTTCGTGGAGCATCCAGCGGTGAGCTTTGTGGGGCAGCAGCAAGTTTCACGGAGCAGTCGAGGGGCTGCGAGCATCTCAGAGCGTCCTCGGATGGGGAGCTTCACATAGTGTCGCAGGGCCACAGAGGCCATGCAATGGAGCCCAGGCTAGGCCTAGGGACCCTAACCGTGCACGATTTCGTGCGCGCTGGGCCTCTAGTATAGTTATAATGTGGTTGAGTGCAGTCGGAATCCAGGCTTTCTAATGTCAAGTCTACCATTCTTTTCACTATAGTACAGTGTCCTTGAACCATACTGGTGTGGCCTCTTCTGATAAGAGTTACACATTCTATACCCCCAGCACAAAGCCAAAGTCAGCATTTCCAATGCGAGTCCAAACCTAACAACAACAAAAGCAATATCAGACCTCCACAGAAGAACAGGCCATTATGAATTCTGTGAACACAAATAGCAACCGAGGGAAGGATAACTTTTGTAAGTAAATAAGATTTTACCATACAACTAAAAAGATTTTTTTTCTCATATATTGGCTCTCCTGTATGTTTTTGTGTAATTTCCTATACATCTATAGTTCCAAAGCAAAAATTTATGAATATCTTGTTCTTATTAGGAAGATGCCAACCTTTAGAAATTGAGGTAGTAAGAACCAATTTTTATGTAAAGACAAAACCAAGCAAAATTTCTTCAATCTCCCAACTTTTCTCATTTCTTCCTTTTTTCTTCTTTTCTTTTATCCCTCCTTTTTTCCTTCTACCTTATTTCATTTGTCAGAAAGAAACTCTATTATCTCAAATCACAAGGATTAAAGAAAAAGTAATTTGAATTTCCTCCCTTACCACATCCCAAATAAAGCAATATAATATACATAATCAGAGATTACTTGTTATCTTGATCAAATTGAAAAGTGATACGTTGCTTAGTTGGTGTGGCTCAGCAGTTCAGCGTTTACCCAGGAACCAAGAGGTCACCAGTTCGATTCCCTGTCAGCTGTGGGCTCCATCCCTTGTGGGGGCCATGCAGGAAACAACCAATCAATGATTCTTTATCATCATTGATGTTTCTATCTCTCTATCCCTCTTCCTTCCTCTCTCTCTAAAAACACAACAACAATATTTTTAAAAAAGAAAAATGATATGTTTATTTAGGAAGATATTAGTTTTTTTCTGATAGGTAATAGCACATATTTCCTTATAAAACAGTAGTAGAAGCTATAATTTTCCCTGTTAAGACACAATATATCTTTATTCTTGAAATAACCACATTTCTAATCAGACAAGCTAGATTTTTTTCCCTAGAAAAGAATAGAGCATCTACTGTCTAATCAAGAAGCTGACATTTTCTATTCTCCCACAATATTACGTTTGGGTGTGTGGTAGCAGCTAAAATTTCTCAGAAGTACTCATTCTCTCAATTAAGCTCATTAATCATTCTACCCTTAAAAATATTACAGCAGCCGAAACCGGTTTGGCTCAGTGGATAGAGCGTCGGCCTGCGGACTGAGAGGTCCCAGGTTCGATTCCGGTGAAGGGCATGTACCTTGGTTGCGGGCACATCCCCAGTGGGAGATGTGCAGGAGGCAGCTGATCGATGTTTCTCTCTCATCGATGTTTTTATGTCTATCTCTCTCTCCCTTCCTCTCTGTAAAAAATCAATAAAATATATTTTAAAAAAATATTACAGCAGAAAAATGCTGTACCTCATGTTAGGAACTATTTTATTTATGTCAATAATAAAGCTAACTAAAGAATAAAAATAGGCATTCACTAAAAAGGACTTGCCAACTGAATCCCAAATAAAGAAAACAATGGTCAATTCTACTGGTCATAATAGAAATGTAAAACTTCTTTCAAAATAGGGGATACCTTTTTGGTTTTGGTTTTTGCCTGTCAGAATGGCCATATCTAGTGTTTGCCAGAATGCAAAAACATAGGTTATTAGGAGGCACATAAATTGGTTAAAGCTTATGGAGGGCAAATTACTTATATGATACAAAAATCTTAAAAATGTCCATAACTTTTATTCAGCAAGTCTATATCTGCAATTTATCCCCTCCAAATAATTATAGATGTAAAAATAATCTAGCTTAAAAATGTATTATTTTCTATTGCTGCATAAAATCACCACACTTTTAGTGGCTTAAAACAACAGCTATTTATTATTTCACAAGGATCTCACAAGGCAGAAAACAAGTTGCTAGTCATGTGGGACACTTATCTGGAAACTCTGGGGAAAAACTGGCTTCCAACCTCATTCAGGTTATTTTCAGAATTTAACTCCTTGTGGATGTAGGACTGAGGTCCTTGGTTTTTTGTTGGCTGTCAGCAGAGACTGCTCTCAGTTCCTGGAGGCCTATGTCAGGTGCTTGCCTATGGCCTTCCTAAGTCAATTCTCGCTCATGCTTCCAATCCCTCTGACTTCCTCTGCTGCCACCAACAGGAGAAAACTCTCTAAGAAGGCCTAAGTAATCAGTTCAGTTCCACCCAGATTATCTCCCTTTTTATTAACTCAAAGTCAACTGATTAGTAACCTTAATTACATCTGCAAAGTCTTTTTTTGTATATAACAATCATGTGAATGATATTCTATCACGTTCACAGGGAAGAGAATTATACAAAGTGAGGATCATTGGAAATCATCTTAGAATTCTACCACACTATAATATTCCTCACATCTACACTAATAAAAGAGAGACATGTAAAATGACTGTCCCTCCGCAACAACCACCAGCCAATCAGAGCGAGTATGCAAATTAACCCAACAAATATGGTGGTTAATTTGCATACACAGGCATGGAGCAAAGGCTGAAGACAGCATAGAAGGAAGCCAAGTGTTGCAGAAGGGAGTGAAGCAGCCAAGAAGGGAGGGAGCCCAGGCAGCAGAGACAGAATGGAGCCGAGGCAGCGGACACAGGAGCAGAGCCGAGGCAGTGGAGATGGGAGGGAGCAGAGCAGCCACAGTAAGCCCTATTCTTGCAGGAATCTTCCTGCAATGGGCCTCTAGTTGTTTTATAATTATAGACAAGACTTAAAATAACCTAAATGTGCAACCAAAAGGATTAGATATAAATAAATTAAGGAAAGTCTATGCTAAATACTACTGAGCCACTAAAGGAGAATATTTAATGATGAGAGGAAAATTCCATATTATAATAAGTGAAAAAAGCAAAATGCAAAACTATGCCAAGAAATACAACATATACTTAAAATTGCAGGAGGCCAGAGGGTCATGGCTATTCCTGTAGTGCTTAGTAAAAAGAAGGTTCTCAATAATGATTTGTTAATGAAGAAAAAATATATATGCATAGAAAAAAAGACATTAACCAAAATGTTGAATGTTGACTCTAGGTAATGTTGACTCTGGAATTATGATTAAGTTCAGGTTTTTTTCTCTTTGTAGTTAAAACAATGTCTACTCTTATGTTCTACTCATTCTACCACTTATGGGCTTCTTTAAGTGTTCCATTAATCAGTATCCTCTAATAAAGAACTTGTTTCCAGAGAATTATACTGTGCAATCAGTAACTAATTATTTTTGCATGAAAAGGGAACTGCTAATAAAAAGTGATGAAAATATTACAACATTACTGGAGTTCCCCTCAAAAAGATCTAAAGGTATCGCCAAACCGGTTTGGCTCAGTGGATAGAGCGTTGGTCTGCGGACTGAAAGGTCCCAGGTTTGATTCCAGTCAAGGGCATGTACCATGGTTGCAGGCACATCCCCAGTAGGAGGTGTGCAGGAGGCAGCTGATCAATGTTTCTCTCTCATTGATGTTTCTAACTCTCTATCCCTCTCCCATCCTCTCTGTAAAAAATCAATAAAATATATTTTAAAAAAAGATCTAAAGGTATCATCTTCCTCTTTCATTGAGGAAATAATATTGATAAGCAGTATACAATATTCAACATCTAAAGCAAAGAGAAAAGGTCATGTTCACTTTTACTTCGTTCAGAAAGGAACAATAACAATATCCTTTAACCAGCTGCCTCCTTTCCTTCTGGCCAGTAAATGAGATAGGCTGCCAGAGTTCCTCATAAGCCAAATGAATACATGATACCTGATTTTTTGAAAGCTGAATAATAGACATTAACACTGCAAAGATAAATACGTAGAAAATCCCCTTGTCATAAACATATACGGCAGGCAACTATTCCTTTCTTACCTCTTCAAACATAATTGCCAATTGAGAGAAAAGTAGTTATGATCTATTCTTCCTAAAAATGGTTAAGTAGAATTCCCTAAGCTTTAGGGGGCAGGAGAAGAGGGAGGAGGGGGAGGAGGAAGGGGGTATTTTTTGAGGTCCCTTCTAGTTTTAAAAGCAATGATTGTTCTATTTTTGAATTGTTAGAAAGATAGATACGGGGGCGGGGGGGGGAGGACAAAAGTTGGGAGGAAGGGAGGTAATAAAGAAAGGAAAGAAGGAAGGAAGGAGGGAGAGAAGAAAGAGGGAAGAAAAAATGTCTCCATCTAAGTAGAGTTAGGTTTAAAAATATGCCTTTCAGTTAGTATGAAAAATTTCCCCCAAATCTGAAGAATACCTGTTACTACTTCCTTTTCCCAAAGCAAATGCATAGACTTTCACTGTTTTCCACCACCAGCTGAAGTAGCTTCCAGTGTTTTCTTCCAGCCAACCTGCACTCTGATTTCCCTCGGGGCAGCAGAAATCATGGGGAAGATTAACCCTGTATATAGCTCTGCACACTGCATATGAGGACTAATCATGCACAGTGCCAGGACCACGCTAGACTGAGAAGTACCTAACATGATCCACAGCACCTTCACCAAGCACAAGTTAGCATTAGTTCCAAGTCCATCAGAATCTCTGTCAAGGCCAGCAGCACCTTCCGAAGACATCATCCATCGAAGGACACATAACTAAAGCAAGTGTCCACAAACCTGAGTGTAACAGACTAATGGTGAGACTGACTGCAATGAAGCTATGTGTCCCCAAGCTCAAGACAGCTCGCAGGAGTCCTTAAGACACCAGTCAGCCCAAACAGTTCTAAGTGCACATCACTCCAGCACCACCAGCACGGTTGGCAGCTCCTCCTGGTCACCTTTGGGAACTCTAAGAACCCTTGTCCTTAGCCCCTACAGTCCATTAGGCTCCTATACAAGAAGAGCAGTAATTAGTCTAATTGGGATCCTTTTCTTATAATGGAGAAGACTAACAGGATGGCTCCGAACTGAAAGTCCATAGTAAGCTCCAGAACTTGTGAGAGTTTGGGTGAATTGGCATTTATATTTGCTCTTTTTAAAAGAATAGAACCGTTTAAGACAAGGGCCATTGATATTCCATTTATGTTTTGGGATTTCAGTGCTATTTCTGTTAGAGGAGATGTCCTGGAGATCTTAGAAAATAAATATTGTTATTTTATTTTTGAAACATTTGTGGTGTCACGAGTATTTACTATTCACGGATATGGAGAAGACATCTGTACACAGGGATATACTGTTCCCTGAAACTCCTTAGAAATTTATAGAGGCAGAGTCTGCCTTGGGGCACTACATATATATATATATATATAGAGAGAGAGAGAGAGAGAGAGAGAGAGAGAGAGAGCACTGTTTGTATCCCTTCGCATTTCTAAAGGAAATGGCGGTAGAAATGAGCAGCCACGCTGTCCGAGGGAAACAGTCCAGAACCTTGAAGGGAGGCACATGCGGAGGCGTCAACTGTGTGCACAGCATGTGCAGGAGCGTTGGGTGTGTCTCGCACCCCTGCGGAGCCGTACGTACTTTCCCTCCATTCATACTCTTCCTCCACTCGGTGCGGGGCGAGGGGGAGTGTCCGGAGTTCAGGTTGGGGGCCTCAATTTAGGTAACTACAAAGGGCTCTGAGAAAAAGGGACTGTCCAGCGGGGTCTGTGGACAGGGCAGTGATCCACTTAAGAAGTAACGGGGCAAGCAAAGAAAGGGGAAAAAATCGGTTCTATGGATCAATAGGAGCAGGAAAGAAAAGTACAAGGATCCACTGTCAGCGGCGAGCGAGCAGAGCAGAAAGTGATCACAAAGACAGGGCAGTGACGAGAACTCGGGGATGCCCGCGGCCGTGGTGGTCGGGTCTCCCCGAGAGGGGGGCGTGAGGACGTGGTCGGGAGGGGCGCTCCAGGCGCCCAGGAAGCGGCGGCGAGGACCCCGCATCCCCTCCACCTGCCACCCCCGCGGGACTGGAGCAACCTCGGTGCTCCCCGCAGCGGAGAAAGGAGCTTGGGCTCTGCGGGGATTTACGGGGCGGTGAGCTACGTCCGCCTCCACCCTCCCGCCGCCGGCTCACCGTCTGTTGGGGGGACGCCTAACGCGCGAGGCCGGGGTGTGTGAATAAGAAAGGAGGGATGCTGAGGGCTCCTGGAGACCTCCGACCCGTCAACCTCAGGCCCGCGCAAGCTCCCAGCTCTGGCAGGTGCCTCGGAACCCGCGTGCACGCCCCTCTGTGATCCCACCGAAGCCAGAAAATTACCCGGGCAACCGCACGGGCGGAGCCCCGGATGTGGTTGCTAAGGCCGCAGCGAGAGGGGTGGGGCCAGGGTCCCGGAGGCTGGGGGGGCGGGGGGGACGGTGGCCTCGGGGGTGGTGCCGTGGCACCATAGAGACGTGGCTGGGTCGGGCGAGATTGAGGGAGAGAGAGGCCGTCTGAGCCGAGGACAGCGCTACTTCCGGTTTCCTCACTTCCGGCTCCGCTGCTCTCCCTGTGGGTGTCGCAGGCTGCGTTGGGAGGTCTGTGTCCTCGGCGGTTGGTCAGTGAGAGGCTGTGACAGCTGCATTAGCTCCCCGCCCCCGAGGAGCCGAGGTGCGTGGGGGGAGGGGAAGAAGGAAAAGGCCCCAGTGGCGTTTCCGCTCACTTCTCCCCAAGATTTGAGAAGATTCCAGAGAGCAGCGGCAGGAAGAATCCTCGACGTGAGAGCCGCCAGGTGGTTCCCGGCCGACAGGTGAGGGCGGGGCCGGGCCACCTGGAAGGAGGCGGAGGAAGGCCATCCTGAGTGGTTGGCTGTGGCCGATACGTTGCCTTTGGGGCTCCGGACTTTCCCAGGGCACTTCTCTCCCTAGTCTTTGCCATATCTACCCACAGATTCGGCCTTTGGTTTCTACCCCTTCTGTCCCTGAGTGTGTCCCCCAAAGCAGCCGGGTGTAGGAGGAGGGCTGGCCCTGCCAGGGTGGCACCCTCTTGGCATTGCATGCATCGGGTGGGAGAGGGGGCTGCAGGAGCCCGGTCTTTCTCGATGAAGTCTTCAGGTTTGGTGTCCAGCCGTAACCTCTCTCACCTCCCTGCATCCCCCACTTCCTCTCTCCCGCCGCGAGGGTAAGGGGGAGAGCAAGAGTCCCCTAGAGAGGTCCTTGGGCCTGTGGTGCAGGGGGAGGAGCCTTGCTTCTGTGGGAAGGTCCAAGAAATGCTGGAGTTGGGAAGGAAGTTGTGCTGTCGTCCTCTCCGTTCCTCTGTGCCAAGTGACTACTGTTTACGTGTCTAGGAAGAGGAGAGAGATTTCTTATTGAAAGCCCAGTTTGTAGATGCTTTTTCCTTTTATTTTATGATTACGTCCTTTGTTTTGTTCTTATCTCTTTCTTGGGGCCCTTTGATCTCCAACATGTAGTTTACACTTCTTGCAAATCGTTTAGCCAACCCCCCCTTTTAGGATTTCTGTGCCCCTCCCTTAGTTTTTTCCTAAACTATATACTTTATCTTGGTTCTTATCTGAGAAGAAGTGGAAGGTTTGCAAGGCTTTTCATATGTTTGTGCTTTCACCCGCAAGGATGTGTTCACGTTTACCATTTAACTTCATGGCATGGAAATGTGCACCAGCATTGCTTACTTTTAACATCAGTCCTGTGTGAAGGCTGCAGGGATTGGCCATTTCATTGCCGCCGTCTCGGAGTGATTATAACACACTATATGTTAGTACTGTTTTAATTACACCTTTCCTCCGATATGTCCTGCTTGTTTTCCTTGTTTGACATGACCAACACCCTGTTCCAACTACCACTTCTGACACTCATTATCTGAGAAAATAGAAAGTATTTTTAATTTTTATTTTCTGGATTAAAAATCTCTGCCTCACTTTCATTCTTTTCAAATTATTTTTAATCCTGGGTTATGTCCTAGGATCCCTTTTTTATGAAGTCTGTGATTCAACCCCAACTCTGAAGTCATGTGCAAAGTTTTGAATGCATTTTGGGTGGGGGAGGGTGAAGAGTATGTTCTTTTTATCAGATTCTCAAAGGAGGTATAAAACCTCCAGATAGTGTGTGTATATGTATGTGTGTGTAAAATATATATATGCATGTATGTATATATGTGTGTATACATGTATATGTATATATATATATGAAGTGTATATATACATATGTGATATATAACTTCCAGATACATAATCAGTGTCTTGTTGAAGTTAATTAAAATTTTTTTGTGAGACTTTTATTTTTCTATTGTACATAGCTTGTTTGGGAAAAGTAGAATGCAGAGATTCTAGCTTTATACTGAAATCTCTCTACTTCAAAACGTCAATGTTTCTAAATTCTTTCCTACACCTAGAGAAGGAAGTAAGACTGCTTACTTTAGTTCCTGATTTGTGGTTTTGAGGTTTCTTTTTAGGGATAGCTATTTGTAGTAATGCTGTGGAGATCTGTGGATTTATAAATTAATGGGTTTATTAGTTTTTAAATACATATTCAATACCACCAACCTACTACAGTTCAGTGTAAAAAAATTAAATTCTGATTGTAGTTGTTTGCTTTCATTTTCTTGTTTTTCACTTGAGGCATCTACTTTGGTCTTTGGCTTTGCTAGGAAGGGCAAATAAGATGTTTCAGTAGTGTGGTCTGTAACTTTCAGTATGCTGCTGATTATCTTAACATCCCCTTTCCCACCATTTAATATTAGGTATATTAATGTTCTCTTTTGTGAACATTATTATTGTAAGTTTGGAGTGCATATTTGAACTTACTGATTTAGTTGTGAAGTGTTTGTTGATCAAGGATTGAAGTTCTAAAAGTTTGCACTTGTTTCATGGAATGTTAGAACTTGAAGAGACCTATACTACTCATCATAGTCCAACTCATCATAGTCCATATAGAGTAACCAGTTTCTTCTGCTCACAAAATAAAATCATTTTTCCTCTGTCTAACATCCTCAATGGGGGAGGAGTAGAAAGCATAAATTTATAAAGAGTAAATTGTGCTAAGTTAGTTTTTTTCTAATGTAATGACGAAGTCAGAAGATAGATTTTATCTAACACCAAAACAATAATCAACACTTATTTAGTTAGTATGTGCCAGGCATTATGCTAAGTGCTTTATATGATTATCTCATCTAATCCTTACAGCATCCTTAAGAAGTAGCTAAAATTCCCATTTTATAAATGAAGAAACTAAATGATTACTAATGAAACTAAACGATTAACTGATGCTAAAGTAATCAGAATTACACAGGTGGAGCCAGGATTGAACCTAGGTTGTCTAACTCTAGTTTGAGAGCTCTTATCTACTGCTCTAGACTGCTTGTACCATATTTTCTTTACATCTTTTTTGGCCTAAGTTGGAGGTGTCTCACCTGATTTTGTATCAGATGCTAATAAGGTATTTTCCTTTATTAATTTACAGTGGATAAATACTTCGTTAAATGTCATACCAAAAAGTAGGACAAAAAGAAATTAATTTGGAGTGCTATTTGGTAGACTTTTCCCATAGAGGTGATATAAGTCTCTGTGTATTATGACATACGAGGAGTTGAAAAATGTGAAAATAAAGATTTTTAAGTAATAAATAAATTCAGCATTGTGAGAGTCTGGAGGTATAAATATATTCCAGAATGATAAATTGGGATAGAGTTGGAATAAATTCAAGATAAGGAGTAAATTCAACAGAGAATTTAAGGTAATATGGCTATAGATGAAAAACTAACAATATATGTACAGACTGCAAAGAGTAGCTCCATATGATATGGAAGATGCTGACTTAGGGATAGTCTAAAAATCAGATATGCACCAGCATTAGTTCCAGGGTGTATAAAAAATACTATGAAATAAAAGAATCTAAAACTAATCTTACCTTTGGTCTCTACTCTCTTTAGGCAGTCTCAGAAGCCACTGAATAGCTCTTGCAGATCCTCAGCTATTCTCTATAAGGCAAAAATTATACTTTCCTTTATTCCTTTTTTCTTTCTTCATCTATCTAATTACGTTATTCCTCTCTCCTCCATTACTCCTAGACCTTTGTCTTAGCATGATTACAGGCAGGTGTTGCTAGAAATTGCTCAAATCTTTTCTGGAAATATGGCAATATCTTTACCATATTCTCACCAAAGAATTTTTATTTTGTTTCATTTTTGTATGACTATGATAGCAATTGACTAGCAGCCTTTTGATGTTCAAGCTGATGCTCTTTTATCTTTTGGGAACTGTGACACACTGTCTTTGGAGCAGGATCATAAGAACAGCAGAGTTTAGTGGTGAATCCTAAATCATCCAGGGGCGGGAGTAAGTTGGCCAACTCATTTCTGTTAACATGAGATAGTGTTTTAGAGCAAGTTTTCCAAACGTTTCTGCATCATGGCACACATGGAAAATTATTGTATTTGTGTGGCAGACTATAGCCAGGCCTCCCTGGTTTCATGAAGGCTGTGGGGCTGGGGAGTGTGGGTCAATATTTCAGCACATATGTAATCCATTCTTGGCACACTGGTTGCAAGGAGAACTTTGCCCTAGAGAAGAATATGTTACTCTTTGTTTAATACCTTCTTTTATTTAGCATATAATGATTTACAAAGCACTTTCACACATATTCTAATTTTACTTTTATTCCAGTTATGTCAAGTATTACCATGTTAGAAATGAAGAAATTGAGATTTTAGATTAAGAGTTTTATATGAGTTCACACACTTAATAAGGGATGGGTCAGGAATTAAAATCCCTGGTGGAAAGAGTCCTTGGGCAGTGGCACGTGACCTACAGGGTGGCCAGGACCCTATCTGTTTTGTCTCAGAGTGCTACCTTCAGCAACTAGGGCAGCTCTAGGCACATAAAAGTCCATAATAGTTGTCACTTATTGAGTGCAACTCTGGCTAGGCATTAGGCTTTATAAATGCTATCTGTGTATTAGGAATTCTTATTTTCTATTAACAAATGAAGAGACAGGTATAGAACCAGCAGGAGTAATTAGTTCAAGGTCACCCGAGTAGTAAAAGAAGAACCACAAGACTCATAATTAAAGTTGCTTGACTCCAAAGCTTGTACTCTTTTCACTGTAGTGACTAAATGATTTCAGGACATTGCAGGGTAGAGATTGGCTTCTAATTAAAGTGTGTGACATTGGTAACAAGAGAGTGATGGTGAAAGGAAGATAGGCAAGGGGAATGTTAAATGTTTCTTTTTAGCAGTTTTGAGGGAGTGTTCTAGAGATGATGCTGTCTAACAGGATTTTCAAGGTGTTTGAGGATGGGCATAGGGTAGAAGAGAAAGGTGCAAAATTCAGAGTAACTTGGATCAGTGGTGCTACAGGTACTACTAACTAAAGGGTTAAAAATGTAGAACCTCTTTATATGTCGCTAATGTTAATTCTAGATTATTTCTTTTAGGTAGGTTTACAGATTAGTTTTATTGTCCTCTTTCTGCATTTTCGAATTTTTCTATATGACATATTAACTATACAAGTAATATATATTTTTGAAATACAAATTCAAATAATGTAATAAGCAGATGGAATGAAAATTTATATTTCTCTAATCCCTCTAGCCCCCACATCCACTCCTAGTTAATTCACTGGTAGTAGTTGGGGATTAGATGAAATACAGAAGGAAGCACTAAACCCATGCTAATATCATGTGGCTATTTAAATTAGTTAAAATAGGATTAAAAAACTGAGTTCCTTACACCAGCTAAATTTTCATGTGCTCAATAGCCACATGTGGCTAGTGGCTACTTTGGACAGTGCAGATATAGATCATTTCCAATAACATTGTCCAGTCCAGTTAAAACTTTAAAATACTATACAATTAGTGACATAATTGCTATACTATTGAACCAAGATTTTAAAATTCTCTGTGTCTAGCAGTTTTTGTTTTAGCTGATAAAATATTGCCATGTTCTCTCTCAGCTTTTTGTTTTAACTAAATACAGATGGTCAGAGTCCAATGTTTTTCTGGGATATTTGGGGATTATAATTAGCTGCTTTTTAAGCATAGAGATGTCAGCTTTTCTAAGAACATGAGTGCTTTCTACCCCCTTTGAGTTCTAGACCTGTATATCTTGCTTTCTAGTTGACACTTCTTGGATATATTAAAGGTATTTCAAATACAGTATCTCTAAAACTAAATTGATTTCCCTCTTACTCCCACATCCAAAAAACCCCCCCTAAATGTCGGTCCTCTTTCTTTGTTCTTGATTTTAGTGAATAGACTCCATTATCTTTCCTATTGTAAAATCCAGAAAACTCGGAGTGATCCTTAACAACTCTCTCTCTCCCTGATATATTTAGTCAGGTTTTATTAATCTTACTTTTTATATCTCTTGAATCTGTCTACTTCTTTCCATTTCTACTGCTATCACTTTAGTTTGTTACTATTATCTTGCCTGAAAGCCTCCATTCTTGTCTACCCACTTAGGCTTTGGTCCCTTTCTAATCCATTCTCCATCCTGAAAGCACAGTGACTTATTTTGAAGCACACATTTGATTGTCACTCTCCACTCCTGTTTTTATGGCTTCCCATTGCTTCTAGGGTAAAAATGAAACTCCTTAACAATGCTTAGTCCTCTAGCCTCATCTTTTACCATGTTCTGCTTAACTCTCCACTTCAACCACGCTGTCTTTGTTTTAGTCCTTGTACTTGTCTTGCTTCTTACATTACCAGGCCTTTCCTTGCACATGCTTTCTCCCTGTCTGGGACCACTCTCTCTTTACTTTACCTTCACTTGTTTACCTTCATGCCTCAACTGACTGTTTGCTTCCTTAGGGAATACTCCAACCTTCCAGATTAGATATTACTATCATACATTTACCACAGTTGCAATTTACATTTGTTTGTGTGATTATATGATTATCTTTCTCTTCCACTGCCTCCAAATTCCATGGAGACAGGCACCACATCTTTTTTCCCCCTTCTTAAAGATTTTTAAAATTGATTTCTAGAGAGGAAGGGAGAGGGGGAGAGAGAGAAACATCAGTGTGAGAACAAAGTATGGATTGGCTGCCTCCTGCATGCCTCCTCCCCACCAGGGATTGATCCCACAACCTGGGCATGTGCCCTGACCAGAAATTGAACTGGCAACCTTTTGGTGCACTGGACAGCACCCAACCAACTGAACCATACTCACCTCGGCGGGACCACATCTTATTTTCCTTTTAGGCTTATAATTGAATCCCTAAGACTAGCTCAGTGCTGATGACTAAATATTGATTGAATTGCCAAGTTGATGTTACTAAAGATTTCAGTTCATGGATTTTTATAATTAATAATAGGATTTTGAATATTAATATTTATTAATGTAGTAGTTAATATAGTTGTAGTTAAACTGCCAGTTATACTGTTTTTTCAAGTGTATGAAAGCAAATTAGTATTTTAATATAAACTTATTATTGAAAATAATTATAAAATATAGCATAGTATTCTTAGATTATCTTATAATAAAATCATATTTTAGAATAGTTTTAGATTTACAAAATTATTATAGAGATAGTATAGAGATCCCTATATATCCCATGCCCAGTTCACCCTGTTATTAACATATTACGTTGGTATAGTACACTTATCACAATTCATGAACCAATATTTATACATTATTATTAACTAATGTGTTCAGATTGCCTCAGTTTTCTCCTAATGTTCCTATTCCAAGATCCCATCCAGGATTCCATATTACATTTAGTTGTCATGTGTCCTCTTGGTTTTGAGATGCCTTCTTTCTCAGATGCCTTCTTTTTGATGACAAGTTGATAGTTTTAAGGATTATTGGACAGGTATGATGTAGACTGTCCCTCATATGGGATCTGCCTGTTGCTTTTCTCATGATTAGACTGGGCAATGTGTTTTTTGGAGGAAGACAACAGAGGTCAGGTGCCATTCTCATATCAAGAGTAAATATCAAGAAGGTCAGGTGCCATTCTCATATCAAGAGTAAATACTGTTGCCAAAACCGGTTTGGTTCACTGGATAGAGCGTCAGCCTGCGGACTGAAAGGTCCCAGGTTCGATTCTGGTCAAGGGCATGTACCTGGGTTGTGGGCACATCCCCATTAGGAGATGTGCAGGAGGCAGCTGATCGATGTTTCTAACTCTCTATCTCTCTCCCTTCCTCTCCGTAAAAAATCAATAAAATATATTTTTTAAAAAAGAGTAAATACTGTTAATATGCCTTAGCACTGTTGCTGTTAACCTTGATCAACTGGTTTGAGATATTGTTTATCAGGTTTCTCCATTGTAAAGTTACTTTTTCCTCCTCTTTTTTAATAAGAAAGTCACTATGGGAAATGCACATTTAGGAGTGGGGAGTTATGTTCTCCTTAACAGTGGAGTAGTACATAAACTTTTATGAATTATTCTGCAGGGGAGATTTGCCTCTTTCCCCTCACTTGTTAAATTACTGGAGGCCTGGTGCATGTATTTGTGCACTGGTGGGGGGGGCGTGGCATGCAGGGATTGGCCCTCTGTGGGAGTGCCGCTCATCCCGGTCAGCCAAGCAGCGCTCCCACTGTGGGAGTGCACTGACCACCAGGGGGAAGCTCCTGCATTGAGCGTCTGCCCCCTGGTGATTAATGCGCATCATAGCGACTGGTTGACCGGATGTTCTGGTCATTCCACCGTTTGGTCGCTGGGCTTTTATATATAGATTAGATATTTAAGTTATACTTTGAGTTATAATCCAATAATACTTTACTTATTTTGTTGCTTAAACTGTTCCAGTTTTGGCCATTGTGAGCTCTTTCAGTTGGTTCCAATATTCCTTTGACATATCCCCATCATTGTGAGTTTTTCGTTGTTTGATGTGTGTGTTTTTAAGCACCTTTTTACTTTCTGGCACTACAAGATGCTCCAGGCTTATCTTGTATATTTCCTACTTCAGTCCTAGAATCAGCCATTTCTCCAAGGAGCATTGCTGGTTCCCTTTATTGAAGAATGTTATTAGAAACCAAGATCTGGGCACTGTATGTGCTTATTATTGGGGTTACTTCTAGGAAATATAAACTAATGCATGTATATACATACCTATGAATATTTCTATATGTATCTATATTAAGCTATATTCTTAGATTATTTACTCTGAGCTTTTTCCATTGGAAAAAAAATTACCCATGAATATTGCGGGCTTTTTTTTTTTAGAAGGTTTTGGAATTTAGTAACAATTGAAGCAGCTCTCCAATTCTCTTGGTTCTTGGTTGACTTCACTTCTAATGTTTTGCAATTTAGCTAGCCATCTATGAAGAATGAGGCCACAGTACACTGAATAATTTAGAGTTCATTTGCAGTTAGTTTTCTTTCAAGGAGTAATTTAGTTTTGAGAGGCTTATCATTTTACTTCTCATTAGTTTCTCTGTAACACAATCTGAGTGGGAAAATAAAAAACACTTCTCCAAACAGTTAATTTAGTTACTTGGTTAAAAGTTGGTAATGATGGTGTGGATGGGAATAGTTGAATATCTGTTAGGTTGATTTTTAAATTGTTCCCCATTACTACATGTAATTGGGAATTATCTCAATTTTTTCTCTTACAGTGAGAAATCTAGTTCTCTGTATCTACATTCTATTTACTTGTTTGTTCAGTTCTATTATCATCTAACATAATTTCAAAACTATTAATCCATACCCCTGTGCAAAACTTTTAGTAATTAGATTAATAGTATATATGTACAGTTATGATTTAAAATACTTTGATAAAATGATTTTATCAAAGTATTTTAAATCATTGAGGTATAAAAAAAAACAAAAAGAAAAAAAAAACCCAAATCATTGAGGTATATATTCTTATATTCTGCATGCTTTTTCTAAATTTTTGGTTGTGTTTGTTCACTTGTTATAATCAATAGATGCTCATGATTGTAGATAGTTTTGCAAAACAAATTACTAGTATGACTGAAGTAAATTAGTTATGTTGTGAAATATTTGTAAGGATATTGGGGAAGTGATACAGCTTTTAACTAAATTATTTAATGTGTGCTTAACACATTTTACTTTTAGGCATGTCTGACAGCAGCAGTGATACTACTACTCTTGGTACAATTAAACCAGCCCCCGAAGAAGTCAAGCCTCACTCTGAGGTGATTGGGTGGCATTTACACTGTTATTTAAAGTCAGCCTATCCCAATAAAAGTTTTAGACTCTCCAAGCTGACTTAGTTGGTCTAAACATGTGCCATTGTAAATAAATGTTTTACACATAGACACAGGAAAGGAGTGGGAGGGGAGGGAGAGATTTCCTCATAAGGGGAAGTAAGTTACCATTTGCTTTTCACATAAAAATTAACATAAAAGTTCAGGTCAAACTATAGTTTCTAAATATACAATGAGGTTTCTATTGAAATAATAGTAGTTATAGATTTCACATTTGAGTTCATCTACTCTCACATGCTCTCTTTAGTTATGTATGCATTAGAATTCAAGTGTAGATGTTTGTTTTTTAAATACTGAGTTCTGGATTTCAGACTCACTGAATCAGAATCTACAGTGACAAACATGGGGCCATGTGTATTTCTTTTTCTTTTGGAAGTTTTAAAGATGCTTCTAATATATACCACCTAAGAACCACAGTTCTAGTTCATCAAAATAATAAGTATATTAAGAAGTTAATCTTATATTTAAATCAAGTCACTAGGTATTTTTTGTATAACTAATACTAATAATACCTCTCATATTAAATTTTACAGAATAGCACTTTAATATTGTCCCACTTTGGCCCTTAAGACAGTTTGGTGTAATTCACTTAGATAAGTAGAACAGTGATTATTTTCCCCATTTATTTGTTGAACATTAATTTTTAGAGAGGTGGTGACAACTTTTAGAAATTGGCGCGGTTAGAACACAACATGTGGCCTTCTGACTCTAGTTGCACTGTTTCGGAACCAATTTGCCATTTTTATATGTGGCACAATGCTGGGCACAGTATTTCTTCAATCAAAACAAGACACTGTGCATCTGTGTGACAAGCTTTAATATAGGATTTAGAACTAGATAATTTATTTTTAGTCCAAAAATCAAATTTGAGTTCTGGTTGGCAAAATATGTATTATCTTTGGAGGATTCAGGATTCTTTGTAATTCAAAATAGCTTGGCTTTTACCTATGTCCAACCAGTGTTGTAGTTATATTTAGTTCTGAGAAACTAGGGAATTATGTATACTATATTTATCTTAACTTGTGGATTTGATTTTTTATGATCAGATCTCTGCATCTGTACTATTGAGTGATGATCAAAGGAAGTTTGATGAACTACAGAAAGATTAGCTGCCCAGCCAATGATGGGACTCGTAATGATAAAAGAAAGCATTCTGCAGAGGGGAGGGGTGTTTACAGTTGTGAGGACACAAAACACAGTTTATTCTTGTATAATTATTTATTAATTATTGTATTATTTTCCATATGAACAACTATAACCTATTTTTGCCTCATCCTGTATTTTGGTTTACCACTGTGAGTTTTGTCTTTGTGAATGTCACTCGGATATATGCTACACTAGAAGTTTCCTGCTCAATAGAGAGTTAAACTTGGATGATGATGATCTGAAGGAAACTATTGCCAAGTAATTGTTGAAATTTATTTATAAATTAACAATAAAATCCATGTTAGGCATTCCCTGTGTGTTTAGCCATATCCAAATGTGCAGCATCCACTGGGAATATTTTAAAAAGACCAGGCGTGTGAGTATATATGAATTTATGCACCAATTTAAAAGCATTATATGAGTTTACTGTTAACTGAAGTAGGATTTAGGAATATTTTGTGACTTTAAAATTTCCCACTATTAGTATTCAATTAACATAAATCTGCTTTTTTCAAAATCCATAATGAAAACATTTTAGGGGTCATATTTGCTTATAAGAATTCTTATTTTAATATATTATAGCTTTGTATATGTTTTGTCAATTCTCTTAATTTTAAATGTTCTATACATCAGAATTTTTAGTAATTCAGATTAATTCTAGCAGACCTTTGCACATTACGGTGGTCAATTTGATGAATAAATTAATTTTCACTCTACTCATGTAAGTGATCTAGATGTTTTTTAGGAATAGACTATGATGACCTGGGTGATAGTGTTCATTTCCTTAAAAGTAAAACAAAACAACAACAATTAAAAACTCCAGCATTTTGAACTGAGTGAAAACATGATCAATTCTGAATAAAAAGAGACTTAAAGTGAATTGACTTGGTCATGGTCACTTAGTTCATTAATTGCAGAACCCATGGTAATTTCCTAACTCTTGATCAAATGCTGTTTCTGTTAAAATATCTATCTCATCAGTTACCATAAAAATGCTTTCTTCTTCTACATGTTGTGTTTCTGTTTGTTTGTCTGTTTTGTTTTTTATGAAATCAGTGTGTGTGGTTTTTTTTCTTTTTGAATTAAAAAAGAGAGAAAAACACGAGCTTGGCTTGCTTTGTATTCCAGTCCAGTCTTGATTAGAGCAGATAAAGGTAGATTTTGTTCTTTGTATTTTCAATATTCAAACTTTATACCTTGAAATGTGTTTAAACTGCTGCTTCTGTAGCCTAATAGGCACCATTCACTGAGAACCTTTTAGGTGCCAGCCTGGGTTTTACAAATATCTTATTTAATGCTACAGTAACCCTGGTTGCTATTGAGGTTTTCTACTTCATTTTATAGATTGGGCAATAGAGACCTGGAAGTGTTAACATAGCTAATGTGGAAAAGAGCTATGACTTGAACCCAAGAAAGTAGAAAAGATAAGTGAATATAAGAAACTAATTAGGACAAAATTATTTGAAGGTTGAAGTAAGGAAGTTTGGAAAACAAGCACATAAGTTGTATTTTTAGCAAAAAGGGAGGCAAGCAAATTAATTATGTCAGGAACTTATTAGCATATCCTAAGATTATTGACTGAATTCTTCTTGTCTGTCTGCCCTGCAATATAGTTACATTAATACATATACCAATTTCTAATATTTAAGAAAATATACAAATATTTGCATCCTTCTTTTACATAATTCAGATCTAAAAAGTAAATTGGGTACAGATCCTGCACTCAAGCTGTGTGTTGATTAATATAGGAAATTTTTAAATAAATAAAATGTAGACTAATCATACAGATGAAGAATTGTAGCAGTTCAGAGGAGTATCAGCCAGGAATATCACTGAAGGTGGCATTTAAACTGAGTCTTACTGTGTGGGTAGAATTAGAGCATGTGAGCAATGATGGTCACTGCTTGTACAAAGACATAGAGAAAGGAAGTTGAGACATGTATAAGAAAGTGTAAGCCCTGCTGGTGTGGCTCGGTGGTTGAGCGTCAACCCATGATGGTTTGATTCCTGGTCAGGGCAATGCCCAGGTTGTGGGCTTGATCCCCAGTAGGGGGCATGCAGGAGGCAGCAGATCATGATTCTCATCATTGATGTTTCTCTCTATCCCCGCTTTCCTCTCTCTGAAATCAATAAAAAAATATTAAAATTTACTCTGTTGAATTAAAAGAAAGTGTGAGTAGTTAAGTTTGATTTAATAGGCTATCTGAAGAAGTATAATTTATAGATAGTTCAGGTCATGAAAGGATTTTGAGTGTCAGGAGGAGTTGGGTTTTATGTTGTAAACATTGGGGAGGGACATAGACAAGTTTAAATATATACATAAATACATAAATTATTTTATAACTAGAGGCCTGATGCATGAAATTCGTGCAAGAGTAGGCCTTCCTTCCCCTGGCTGCTGGTACCGGCTTCCCTCTGGCACCCAGGACCCAGGCTTCCCTCTGGCTGCCGGCAGGCATCTGAGACCCGGGCTTCCTTCCATCCGCCGGCAGGCACCCAGGACCCAGGCTTCCCTCGCAGCCCCGGCTCCATCCAGAAGGTCATCCAGAAGGATGTCCGGTCTAGTTAGCATATTACGCTTTTATTATTTATAGATGTAAAGTAGTCCTTACTACTATAAAGCAAGATAAGGACTAAAGAGTATTGAAGGCTGCTGATTTACATTGTTGGTTGGGTTTCCCTTCTTAGATGACGTTTGAGCAGAAACCTGAATGACAGGGAGCATCATGTGAAAATCTGGGTGGGAGTAAGAACCTTCAAAAAAGAGGAAATTGCAAGGGCAAAAATAAGATTGGTGTGTTTGAGGAACAGTGGTGAAGGGTTCTAGGGCTGGATCTAAATGTCTGTGAGGACAGAGTAGGAGGAAATGTGGGTCAAGTAGTAGCTAGGATCTAAGATGGGCTTAACGTGGAAATGAGAATGACAGGTAGAAGATAACAAAGTTGGGAGAAGATTTGAAATGCAGTAGCTTATAGTTGAAAATATAAGACAAATTAGGTGATGACGCTTTATATTACAAAGCCACGGTTCTCAAAACTGCCTGGTACTGGCACAAGAACAGACATATAGACCAATGGAAACAGAACATAGGACCCAGAAATAAACCCAAGCCATTATGCTCAATTAATATTTGACAAAGGAGGCAAGAGCATAGAATGGAGTCAAGACAATCTCTTCAATAAATTGTGTTGGGAAAATTGGTCAGACACATGCAAAAAACTGAAACTAGATCACCATCTTACACCATATACAAAAACAAACTCAAAATGGTTAAAGGATTTAAGTGTAAGACCGGAAACCATAAAAATCTTAGAAGACTCCATAGGCAGCAAAATATCAGACATATGTTGTAGCAGTAACTTTACTGATACAGCTCCTAGGGCAATAGAAACTAAGGAGAAAATAAACAAATGGGACTACATCAAAATAAAAAGCTTCTGCACAGCAAAAGAAACCATCAACAAAACAAGCCCACTGCATGGGAGAACATATTTATCGTAATGTAAATATCTGATATGCAGGATGGTCTTAGACGACCCCTGTGAAAGGGTCATTCAACCGCCAAAGGGGTCGCGACCCACACGTTGAGAACCACTGGCCTAGAGACAGGAAAACATGCTCAAAGTCACTAATCATCTGAGAGATGCAAATCAAAACAACAATGAGGCACCATCTCACACCTGTCAGAAAGGCGATCATTAAAAAATCAACAAATGACAAGTGTTGGCGAGGATGTGGTGAAAAAGGAACCCTTGTGCACTGCTGGTGGGAATGCAGACTGGTGCAGCCACTGTGGAGAACAGTATGGAGTTTCCTCAAAAAGTTAAAAATGGAACTCCCATTTGACCCAGTAATCCCACTTCTTGGACTGTATCCCAAGAAACCAGAAACACCCATCAGAAAGGATATATGCACCCCTATGTTCACAGCAGCACAATTTACCATAGCTAAGATTTGGAAACAGCCTGAGTACCTATCAGCAGATAAGTCAATTAATAAACTGTGGTACACCTACACAGTGGAATACTATGCTGCTATAAAAAAGAAGGAACTTTTACCATTTGCAACAGCATGGATGGAACTGGAGAGCATTATGCTAAGTGAAATAAGCTAGTCAGAGAAAGATAAATACCACATGATCTCATATGTGGGATATAATGATCAATATAATCTGATGAACAAAAATGGATCCAGAGACAAAGTGGCACTGAGCAGACCGTCCAACCTTGGGCAGAAGGCATGAAGGGGTGGTTAGAGGTCAACCAAAGAACTTGTATACATGCAAATATTAGCATGACCAATGGGCACAGATACTGGGGCAGTGGGGGCTTGCTCTTGGGGATTGGAGTGGCCGGGGGTGGGCATTAATGGGGGAAAAAAGGAGACAAGTAATACTTTAAACAATAAAAAAAATTAGGTGTTGATGCTAATAGGTTAAAATATTTGGTAAGAAAAATTTACAACATAAAATAAAAATTAAATAGTAAATGGATTCCCATGTACTCATCATCCAGGCTTAATAATTATTTGGATTTTACATTTGCTTTATCCATTCCTTTATAATAATACAGTAGGTTTGAGGGTCATCTTCTTTTTAAAACCATAAAATTGCCAAGATACATAGAAAAAAGAAAAAAATTAATAAGGCTACAAACAGTAACATTTGTGACCATACTTCAACTCTTTCTTGATATTGGTCCATTTTAGAAAAGTGTAGTTAGGCTACCTACCCATAGTGACAAAGTTAGGAAGAGTACCTGTATTGGTAAATGCTAGTGTTGGTCCTGAGCTGAAATTAAGTACTATAATATAACATCTTTGCATAGCATATTCAATTTTCCAAGCAATTTCACATTTGATTTTTATAAGAGTTGTATGACATATAGGTGAGGTTAATAATAATCCTATATAATAAAAACCTAATGTGCTAAGTGTCCAGTCGTCCATTCTACCAATCAAAGCGTAATATGCTAATGATAATGCTAAGGCCGCTCATCCACTCACTATGATGTGCACTGACCACCAGGGGGCAGACAGCCAACTAGTAGGTTAGCTTGCTGCTGGGGTCCAGCTGATCAGGACTGAGCAAGACGGGCTGGACATGCCCTGGAGCTCTCCCACGGCTCTCCTCAGCTGGCCAACCTGCTGTCTCTCTCTCTGGCCCTGGTCATGTACCAGTGGAGTTCCTCGGCCTGGCCTGCTCCCTCTCGCAATCTGGGAACCCTTGGGGGATGTCGGAGAGCTGGTTTCGGCCCGACATTGGAATGACCAGTTGCTGTGACATGCACTGACCACCGGGGACAGACGCTCAATGCAGGAGCTGCCCCCTGGTGGTCAGTATGCTGCTCAGTCAGAAGCCGGGCTCATGGCTGGCGAGCGCAGCGACACTGGTGGGAGCCTTTCCCACCTCTGTGGCAGTGCTAAGGATGTCTGACTGATGGCTTAGGCCCGCAGGGAGCGGGCCTAAGGGAGCAGGCCTAAGCCATCAGTCGGACATTCCCTGAGGGCTCCTGGTCTGTGAGAGGGTGCAGGCCAGGCTGAGGGATCCCTCTGGTATTTTATAAATGAGGACACTGACTTAGGGAAGTAGAGTGACTTATAGAAAGGGGCAGAACTGGACCTTAAATTCTTGTCTCCTGTTACCTTGCTTAGTTCTCAGGGTCCATGCAGTAGGCTTGTTAACCTAATACTTTTGAACCATTGAATTAACACTTTGTAATAAACACATTAACCATTTTTTAAAGAAGGCCATATTTTACCAATACAGAAGGCAATTTCAAAGACTATTTGAATTATGAGTTCCATAGAATTGCTTTTTCTTTTTGTAGGCAAAGAAAAATCTCAATAATTTTGTCTGACACAGAAGGCATTTGTGCTTTTTGGTATTGGAACAGACAATATATGGTCTCTGTTAACATGCATAATCAGTCCACTAAGCAGTGCGACTTTCATTGTCTGAACTGACACAATTAGGGTTGAGTATTTGGGGCTTATTTTCTTCTTTCACGCTGTTTGCTTTCTGCACTGTTTTTGTTTTGTTTTTTTCTAGAATTGACTGAAATTAAGAATTTAGTCCTTTAGATTAGAAGAAAATATAACCATTATTTGATTGCAGAACAAAGTACCAGTTGAATATATGCAGCCAGTGAACTGAGCACCGGAAGCACTTTTTAATGAAGTTTCAAATAACTTTTTTTAAATGGTAGATTTAAGAAACAATTGGAAAAACCTTAAGTTTATTATTATAATACCACTTTATTTTTGCTGGCTCAGTAGTAAATTAAAGAACAATGTCAAATGTGTGTTTTAGAAGATACAAAGCCCTGTACAATTTCAGATGTCTAATTAAGACTAAGACATATTTCTTTCCATCCTTTCTAGAAAGTTTCTACCTTGTTTCTGAGCATTTTTAAATTGGGATTTACTATTAATATTTTCAAATGCCATATCTTGCATTATTAAGATAGATTTTTTAGTATTTGGGTCAAAATTGTTAATGTTACGTTTTATTTTCCATGGAGTGTTCACCAACAAATGCTGACTGTCAACTGTAAAGCCTTTTAAAATATGTCGTGTATTTTCAGGATTTGAAAAACAAGTAGTGCCAGAAAAAATTACTTGAGCTTTTTTCTTTTAGCCTAGGTCTTGGGCACCTACAGAAAAGGCTGTAGCCTAGGCGTTGAATTGACAGGGAGAGAAGAGTCACTGTGCGTTCTGAGGGTGAAGAAGTTAATAGATATTTGGTTGCCTAATTGACCAGTATAGAGTGTTAGGGAAGGGTATGGTATGAGAAGCAGCTGGAGAAGTAGGTAGGGGTCAGATTGTAAGCAGTTTATAAGCCATGTGAAAGCTATTACGGTATGGAGAATGTTGCACAATTATCAGTATTTTGAGCTTTTATGTAGTAAGACACAGACTCTGCCTTTCCCTAGCCTCATCTTGTAGAGACTTTCCCCAACACTGGAAGAGGGCTGTGACTGGGCAGCCATAAAAATAAGGTAGATGTAATACTTGGCTAAAGCCTGACTTGGCAAACCAAAATGAGGCAGTTCTCTTTTGCTAATTTAAAA
>NW_006295491.1:1533480-1538311 GCF_000327345.1 Myotis davidii | reverse complement strand
TTTGCCCATGGCTGATCTAGGATGAGAGCCACTGGATCTGAGGAACAGAGGGATTTTGTTAATGCTCTGCTGTTTTTTAGGTACTCTCTTAGAGACAAGTACTTGTGATTTTCAAACTTGGATCGAACAGGGAAGAGGTCTGTAAGTGACAGTTGGGACTACAGTAATTTTCATAGTGAGAAGGTATTGGTCTCATTTATTTTTGTCATGGAGATATATTTTGGGAAATGACAAACTTTGTTTGCTACTGAATTATAGAGCTGCAAGCTAGTCCCTCCTTGTATCTTACCAGGGTCATATGCCACCCCCCATCAGACTAGTGTGGTCTCTGTGGGTGGATTTGGGGCTTGCAGAAAAAATAGATCCTCTATCTTTAAAGATTATAGAATAGAACTTTACCCTTAAAAAACATCAACAGATTGTTGAGGTAAAATTTACATATGATACACTCTGATGAGTTTTGACAAATGCATAAACTTGGAAAACCATAATCACAATCAAGATATGGAAGTTTTCATTATCCTAAAGTTTCCTGTACTCTTTACAGTTAATCCTCCCCTACCTAACCCCTTTCCCCAGGCAATAGCTGATCTGTCATGATAGATTAGTTTTATATGTTCTAGAGTTCTACATAAGTAGAATGATATAGTATGTATTACTTTGTGTCTGAATTTTTTAGCTCAGCATAATGTTTTGAGATTAAGCAACAGTTATTGCATATATCAGTAATTCATTACTTTTTACAGATGAGGAATATCCCATTATATGTATGTTACACAATTTGATTATTCGTTAACCTATTAGTGGACATATTTTATTTTATTTTTATTTTTGGGCTCTTAGGAGGAAAGCTGCTATGAATACATATAGACAAGTGTAATCAGGACATTTGTTTTAATTTCTCTGGTGAATGCTTAGGTGTAGAATGGCTGAGTCATATTTACTTTTATAAGAAACTGCTAAGCAGTTCTCCAAAATGAAGTACTTTTTAATATTCTCTCCAGCAGTGTATGCAAGTTCCCAATTACTCTTTACCAACACTTGGTATTGTCAGCCTTTTTAAACTTTAGCTATTGTAGTGAGTATATATATATACAGGGTGTCCCCAAAATATGTAATCACACTTTAGCAGCTGATAGCTCAATTGATGTTTCTTTCTTTTTAGATTTGACCCATTGGAATTAATAGTTATTCAAAGTGTGTATACATTTTTTTGGAGACACCCTGTAGTTGTATCTTATTGTGGTTTTAAATTGCCTTTCCTTGATCATTAGTGTTGTATCTTTTCATGTATTTACTTGCCATTCATTTGTGTGTGTGTGTGAAGTGCTTGTTAAATTTTTGGCCATAAAAATGTTTTCTTATTGTTTATACTAGGGGCCCAGTGCACAAAATCGTGCACCTTGAAAGGAACTGTGGGCCGCGAGGCTGTGGTGGGCACAGGGGCGGGTCTTGGCCCATCCTCCACACCCCCCTCAGCCCCTCATGCCGCGGCCTCTGGCCCCCTCTCTGCCAGCAGCCCCGCTCCCACCACTCCCACATGCTGATAGCACTGGCCCTGCTCGCACCTGCTGATGGCGCGGAGCGATTGGGGATGGGCACTGGCAGTGGGTGCAAGCAGGGCTGGTGCCAGCAGCAGGTGCAAGTGCTGGGCGGGAGCAAAGAATTTTCAGTAACCACCAGAGGCTTGCCCCAATGACAGCGACCAACCTGCACCCTGCCTTGGTCTGGCGCCCCCCGCTCACTTGCTCCACCATCCTGCTGCAGCCGACTCTCACCATGTTCTGCACTCTGCCTGCTGCCTACACCTGCCATCTTCCGTGCACGCCTCCTGGTGGTCAGTGCATGTCATAGCGACTGGTTGTTCGGTTGTTCTGCCGTTCGGTCTATTTGCATATTAGGGTTTTATATAGAGAGATATTTGGAACACCAGCCGTTTGTCAGATACATTCATATTTTACATCTATTTTCTCCCAGTTTGTGGTTTGCCTTTTCATTTTTTTTTTTCTCTTTTTGTGTTAATCCCTCCAGGATACCTTTTCCATTGATTTTCAGACAGAGGGGAAGGTGGGGGGAGACAGTGAGAGAGACACATCTCTAACTTTTATTCTATCTTAGAATTTTATAACTCTCCTTACATTGCCCATCTCTTCATGTGTGCTGTCTCTTTTATCCATTACAGCCCTTACCATATTAATCATAATTATTTTAAATTTCTGGTCTGATAATTTCAACATCCTTGCCATGTCTGGCTGTGATGCTTGCTTTGTTGTCTTCAAATTGTGTCTGTTTTATTTTATTTTTTTGCCATTGGAGGATGTGGTAATTCTTTCTTGTTAGCCAGACATGATACATTGAGTAAAAGGAACTGCTATTAATAGGCCTTTAACAATATATTGATAAGGTGTAGGAGGAGGGACGCATTCTCTAGTCCTATGCTTAGGTCTCAGTCTTTAGCAAACCTGTGCCTCTGGACTGGGAACTTCACAATTGTTTCTCATTTTTCTCTACCCCCTCTTAGGTGTGTCAAGATGGTCAGAGTGGGCTGGATTTAGGTATTTTCCTTCTTCAGATCAGTTAGGCACTGATTGTATCCAAGAAGGTTAGGTTCTGGTTTCTCCTCGGGTAGGCCTTGTTAAGAACAGAGTGCGCTGGCCCTGACCGGTTTGGCTTAGTGGATAGAGTGTCGGCCTGCGGACTAAAAGGTCCCAGGTTTGATTCCAGTCAAGAGCATGTACCTTGGTTGTGGGCACATCCCCAGTAGGGGGTGTGCAGGAGGCAGCTGATTGATGTTTCTCTCTCATCGATGTTTCTAACTCTCTATCCCTCTCCCTTCCTCTCTGTGAAAAATCAATAAAATATATTATAAAAAAAAACAAAAAAGAACAGAGTGCTCTGGTGTATTTCAAAAAAACAGTTCCATTTCTCTTCCCCTCACTGGAAGGATGAGGGGGTTTTTCTCCAGTATTCACTATGCTAACCTGGTCCAGCTCCTGGAGGTAAAACTAACAATATTGTGGGCCCTTCCTTATTTTCTCTAGAGTTTGTAATGCTCAGAATCGTCCATACCTGAACCTCCAGCAATTCATCAGGTTTCCCTACCCGAGCTAGTTGCTGAGGTCTTTTACACTGGCGAGTCTTCGCTCTGGTAAGCCATGACTCCCTGTATTTGCCTGTCTCTCCAATTTTGAGGCAGCAGTTTGCCCCTGTGTCCTCCCCTCGCTTATTAATCTAAGAAGAGTTGTTGACTTTCAGTCTGCTCAGCTTCCTATCTGTTGTTAAGATGAAGTGGCAACTTCTAAGCTCCTTACATTCAGAAATGGAAACTAGAAGTCCACCCTCAAAGTCAAGACTTAGTGTTTCCCCACCCCAAGACAACCATGCTTCTGCCTACAGTCATCATAACTCATTAGTTTATTTTTGAATCAAATCATATGGTATGTACTCATTGAGTCTGGCTTCATTTGCTCAACATTATGTCTGTGAGATATATATGAATAAGCCTTTTTATATTTATTAGAAGTAGAGAGTAGAGCACAAAACTATTTGCATTAACACTTGCTTTTAATAGAATAACAGCTTATAAAAATCCCCTTAATTAATGTTCTTGGCAGTAGGTTCAGGCCTATAGATTAAACACACACACACACACACACACACACACACTCTTATTTTAGTTTGATTTAATTTTGGCAATTCTATGCATGCAATATCAGTAGTAGTAGCTAGATTCAGGTCTGAGCATTAGAACACATATTGTTAGATATTGATTCTGTTGCTGACATATATCTCTATTAAGGCCTTTCTTCTAGTGGGCACCATTGTTAAATGTGTGTGAAGAGAGAGAGGCACCTGTTCTCTGTGAAAAGTGTAACTGTTAGCCTATTTGAAGTTTTTTTTATTTTTAAAATAAGAGAAAATATGTTATTTTTAAGATTCTTCACAGATATGAAATTTTTATTTTAGCTTGTGGCCAAACGTTTCCTTAAATCACATATGATTGGAGCAAGAAAAATTTTTACCAACCATAATTGATGTTCTGTTATTGATTAACCATATTTAGTTTCTGAAAGAAATTTATATTTTCTGTGGTTACAAAATTAAGGGATGTATTTTTTGTTTGGTTTTTTTGTGTGTGTTTTTTAATATATTTTTCATTGATTAATATATTACGGGAGAGGGAGAGGAAGAGAGAGAGGGAGTTAGAAACATCAATGATGAGAGAGAATCATTAATCAGCTGCCTCCTGAATGCCCCCCACTGGGGATTGAGATTGCAACCCTGAGCATGTGCCCTGACCCAGAATTGAACCGTGACCTCCTGGTTCATAGGTTGATGCTCAACCATTGAGCAACACCAGCCAGGCTGCACTGTGTTTTAACCACTGACAACCTCTTGGAGATTGTACTCCCTTGTGGGTAGAACTAGGAGGCTGAGCCAGAATGATTTGAAGGCCTATATCCTATGATTCCACAGATTTGAAAAAGTGATGATAATGACTGCTGGATCAAATGCTCAAATTTATGAGATTATTGCTGCATGGGCTATAGGTTAGAAAAGGTCACTGGTTACTACAAATCTCCAGTGGAATCTCGTTTATACTTCAGCCAAGTGTTTTATTGGTCCTTAATAAGAACACTTCTGGTTAAGAGCCACTTTCAGAAGACAGTGATTTCTATAGAACTGTATCTGTTACTTGAATTATCTGGTGATTAAAGACAGATTGTGTCTGAGACACCAAACTTCCTAGGCAAATTGGCATTGTAGAAACAGGAACTCCTGTTTAGGGTTAGCCTGCATAGAACAGACCATCACAAGAGACACATCATCT
>NW_006295491.1:1529649-1532917 GCF_000327345.1 Myotis davidii | reverse complement strand
GTGTTCTCTTGGAAGTTCTGGGTCTTTCTGACCAAGCTGCAGTTTTTTTTGGTAATTTTCAGATTACAAAGGGCCAGGTCATTCATATGCAAAAGCCTCTGCCACAGCCTGGGTGGGGCAGGGTCTCAGGGAATCAACAGGACGGAGCAAGCAGCTATGGCTGATCTTCAGCCCTGCCCTAAGTGGCCACGCGTCTCAGTTTCCTGGTAATTGCTGCAAGTACATCTGAGGGAAAGCCGCCCTCAAGTTCAGAGTTCTGCCCACTGCCAGACAGTCCAGTTTCTCCCCATATGAGTCCTGGGTCCCCAGAGACTTCCTGGAACTGGAGTTCAGAGCAGTCGGGAGCTTGTGACTCCCTCCCGATTCAAAAAGACAGCCACATCCTCAGGTCCAGCCCCTTTCCGCGCGTGCGAGCCTCCAAGCCTCCGTACCTCTGCACTTTACTTCTGCAGCTCCTCTGGGTCTCAGTGTGTTTTTCGCTTTCCTTCTAGTTGTAGAATTCCACTCAGCAAGCCTTCCTGTAGTTCTGGATGATGTCCGTTTTGTCTTTTCGTTGTATTTTTGAAGTTGTTGTGGGAGGCAGCACTTTCTGGTGTTTACCTATGCCGCCATCTTGGTTTTTCCTAAGGGATGTATTTTTAAACATTATTTGACTTGTAGGGCAGTAAAGTCAGAGTATAAAAATTTATTCTTCTAGTATAGAAGTTTCAAAAATTGTGTTACATCAGGGAAACACTGTACATAAAAGCTGGCATAGAAACCCATTTTATACAATCGGAAAAGTATAGCTGCTTTAGTTTAATTAAAAATCAAGCTTGTCTTTCTCTGTAATATTTTTTCCAGTTATAAGTGATAGTCTATCATAACACTATTTATAAGGCAAGGATATTGCCCCCTGGCACTTGTAACAAGTAACTTGTGGGGAGTTTCTTTTGTTGCTGTTTTAAATATATTTTTATTGATTTCAGAGAGGTGTGGAGAGTGAAAGAGAAACATCAGTGATGAGAGATAATCATTGATCAGCTGCCTCCTACATGCCCCCTATTGGGGATCAAGCCCATACCCTGGGCATGTGCCTTTGATTGGAATTGAACACAAGGACCCTTTAGTCCACAGGCCAATGCTCTATCCACTGAGCCAAACCAGCTAGGGCTAGTAACTTCTGTTTTTAATATAAAAATTTAAGTTGAGCCAAAACCGGTTTGGCTCAATGGATAGAGCGTCGGCCTGCGTACTGAAAGGTCCCAGGTTCGATTCCGGTCAAAGACATGTACCTGGGTTGCGGGCACATCCCCAGTGGGAGATGTGCAGGAGGCAGCTGGTCGATGTTTCTCTTTCATCGATGTTTCTGACTATCTCTCTCCCTTCCTCTCTGTAAAAAATCAATAAAATATATTTTAAAAAATAAATAAATAAATAAAAATTTAAGTTGAGTTCAGTTTTAAAAGCCAGATGCATTTTTATCATATTAATATCATGTTTGCTATGTAAGTATTAGGTAAATTATAAATTAATTTTTTTAATGCTGGCTTTTAAGTGCCTTAAACATGAATATAGTCTTTTGAATTTTGCCTTTTATAATTTGGTGTTATTTATGACTTTTTTTTTGCCTCCTTTTTGTAGGAGTCTACCATGGCTCAAGAGTCTCCCAGAAATTCAGCAGCAGAAATTGCGGTGACTAGTAATGGAGAAGTTGATGACTCACATGAACATGGCTTTAATAAGGTAAAAACACTTTTCTTTTTCTTAATATAAAGAATCATGATAAGCCCTTAAATGTTGAGACAAAAGTAATAGTGTTTAACATAGGAATATTTTTAGATTGACCGAAATGCCAGGAATCTAATTTATCATGTAGAGATGACTAGGTATGTCATAATAGTGATTTGTCAAGATTAAGCCTCAGGCCAGTAAGCATTTAGGCTTTGATGTTATCAATAATTTTATTGATAACAGCATAAGAGTGTGTGTGACACTTTTGGCATATCCTATATCAGGGGTGGGCAACCTTTTTGTGAGTGCGTGCCAAAACCAGCAAAATCTCTGACTCAAAATTCTTCTGCGTGCCAACCCTAATTTTTTGAGAACATGTTATGCCTACTTGATATCTCTTAAGTTGTACGTATGTGAAGAAATAATAAAATTCATTCGCGTGACAAAAACACAGTATATGATGGCCTACTTGATAATCTCTTAAGGTGTATGTATGTGAAGAACCTTGAAGAAATAATAAAATTCATTCAAGTGACAAAAACACAGTATATGATGATGAAAAATACATTTATTTTTTAATGTATACATGTACACTGATAGTCCAACAGAAAACGTTATGGCTCCGTTTGATTAATCAGTGGGACTTTTGCTGCTGCATCACTGATGACAGAGATTTTACATCAGGTTTATGTTTCGTGACCTTCAGTGATATGCACGAGCTACTACTTTCATCCGTCAGTAGTATCGCTGAGAACAAAGATTTACAAAATTCATCGCTGAGAACAAAGATTTACAAGCGTATGTGGATGAAACCAAAACACTGGTCGGATCTAAGAAGGCAGGGAGAGTTAAGGCAGAGGCATAGAAATTGCTCTTCCCCTCTCTTGTCAATCCATGTCTATGATCTTTAAGATAACTTGTTATGTAAAATTATTTATTTATCTAAGATGCACCTACACTGAATTTATCTGAAAAATAAAAAAGTCGATATTAAGAAAAAAAATTGTAGCTCTCGCCAGGCGTCCTCGTGGGAGTGACATCGTCTTTAAACCCTGCGTGGCAATCCCTGACGCACCACCGTGATGCCCAGGGAAGACAGGGCGACTGGAAGTCCAACTACTTCCTTAAGATCATCCAACTTCCGGATGATTATCCAAAATGCTTCATTGTGGAGCAGACAGTGTGGGCTCCAAGCAGATGCAGCAGATCCGCATGTCCCTCCGCAGGAAGGCTGGGGAGCTGATGGGCAAGAACACCCTGATGCGCAGGGTCATCCAAGGACACCTGGAAAACAGCCCAGCTCTGGAGAAACTGCTGCCTCAGATCCGGGGGAATGTGGGCTTTGTGTTCACCAAGGAGGACCTCACTGAGATCTGGGACATGCTGCTGGCCAATAAGGTGCCAGCTGCTGCCCATGCTGGTGCCATTGCCCGTGTGAAGTCACTGTGCCAGCCCAGAACACTGGTCTGGGGCCAGAGAAGACCTCCTTCTTCCAGGCTCTGGGCATCACCACTAAAATCTCCAGGGGCACCACTGAAATCCTGACTGATGTCCT
>NW_006295491.1:1524573-1529517 GCF_000327345.1 Myotis davidii | reverse complement strand
CTTTGGGCTGACCATCCAGCAGGTGTTTGACAAAGGCTGCAACTACAACCCACGGAAGTTTGACATCACAGAGGAAACTCTGCATTCCCGCTGCCTGGAGGGTGTCTGCAGTGTTGCCAGCGTACGCCTTCACATTGGTGACCCAACTGTTGCATCAGTACCCCATTCTATTATCAATGGGTATAAGCGAGATCTAGCTTTGTCTATGGAGACTGATGACACCTTCCCACTTGCTAAAAAGGTCAAGGCCTTCTTGGCTGATCCATCTGCTTTTGTGGCTGCTGCCCCTGTGGGCGCTGCCACCACTGCTGGGGGCAGACACTCAATGCAGGAGCTGCCCCCGACTGGGAGGTGACTGGCAGTGGCAGCATCCTGGATTGGGAGAGGATGCAGGCTGGTCTCAGGACCAGCCCCCTTCCCCTACCCCTTGGGGCACAAATTTTGTGCACCGGGCCTCTAGTAACTATAAAACTACTTAATTTTGTTTGCTATAAGAAAAAATATTAACTTTAGGTTATCCTTTTAAACATTGGCACTGTCTGATCTCTTTTTTATGTGTCCTTAGTACATAATTCCTAAGTAGACTGCTTTTGACTTGGCTGTTCACTTTTCTAAAGTTAACTTTCAAAAAACATGCTTGACTCAGTGAAAAATGAAATTAGGGGTGCTTTAAATTTTAATCTGTCTTTCATTTGAAATTGAAATATAATGCATTTTAATGGCAACACCATGGGTTTGCACATGATCTGGGATTAAATGTCAGTTATGCAATTTCTAGTGTTGAAACCTTGGGCAGGTATTTATTTAATCTCCTCATTTTTGCTTTCTAATCTCTGTAAATGAGAATCTTACTTTTGTAGGGATATTAACATTAAATGGGATAAAGTAAGTAATATGTTGAATATAGTCCTAGAAATGATAGTGATGGCTACTATTTCTGGAGCTATTTTCATTGAATACCCCTTTTTATGTTATTTGGTACATGTGTACAACTTTAAATAACTTTTAAAATATAGTTTTCATATTCTTGAAAATGATAATTATATTATCATTTTACAGTTTAAGTGGAGCTCTCTTTATTTCATATGTTTAAGAATAAAAGATTTTAACAGGTGATATTTTAGATCAGAATTTCTCAATCTCAGCACTATCAGCATTTTGGACCAGATCAATTTCCTTGTTGTGGCTTGTGCATGTAGGATCCCTGTTCTTTTCCTACAAATACCAGTAGCACCCTCCAGTTGTGACAAGCAAAATGTCTCCAAACATTGCCAATGTCCCAGGAGTGGGGAGAAACTTGCCTCTGTATGAGCTCTTTGCTTATGAAGTCAAAACTGGTTAATTTGCTGCTTTGTAAGTTTACTCATTTGTTCATGTCAAGTTCTTTTTTTGGAGATTCCCCTGCAGTGCTATTTCACTTTCTACTGAGAGGTAAAAGAAAAAAGGAGATATCCTGAAGGTCTTCCCTACTTGGATGTAATTTTAAAACTGGGAAAGGCTCCTTAGAAGCAACAGTGCACTTCAACCAGCACTTCACCTCCCTAAAAGAAATCCAACATCATAAAACTTGTTTCCATTTTTACCTGCTCTTATGAAAAATACACGCATGATGAGAGTTTCTTACATATTTAATATGCTTTAAATAGTATAAAAATTGGCCGTGTGATCCCTTTTACCATGAGTAAAAGATAGTATTTTAAAAGCAGCTTTTGACTATGTTGAATAAATTACACTCAGGATCTATTAGGCATATACAGGGTTGGGGGAAAATAAGTTTACAGTTGTTTGTATGGAAAATAATGCGATAATAATAATAAGTAATAATATAAGAATAAACTCTAGCCCGGCCACTATGGCTCAGTGGTTGAGTAAACCAGGAGGTCATGATGCGATTCCCGGTAGGGGTTGTGCAGGAGGCAGCTGATCAGTGATTCTCTCTGATCAGAGACAGATGTGTCTGTCTCTCCCTCTCCCTTCCTTTCTGAAATCAATCAATATATATATTGAATAAGCTCTGTTTTGCATACTCAAAACTGTAAACCAACTTGTGCCCCACCCTGTATTTACCTACATTTTGGCACACTTTCCCTTTAGTATTTTCTGATCAATAAAAGGGAAATTGCATTTAATCTCATCCACATTTCTATTTTAATAAAAGTTTATGAAAATGTTAAAGTGTATTTATTACCAGTAGACCATATTCTATGGGCCAAGAAAGATCTCATGTAAAACTGGATCATGACCACTTTTCTGCGGTATTTTACTTATATACATCTTCCTTTTATACATATTTGCTGTCTAAAATTGTATAATGGCTTTTATTTAATGGATTCTGCATAATGCACTTTAAAAAACACAGTCTTGTATAAAGTGAAGACTGTCGTTTATTAAGTTGTCATAACTTAGCTGGCCTCTTGGTGTCACTGTGGCACAGGCAATGAAATTACAAATTTTTTTTTTGTCTCATCTTTCATTTTTCATTTGATTTCCCTTTTTAGTCTGATCTAAGAGAGGCTCTGGTTAGAGTCTTCACATTCACATAGAGATTTTAATGTATGAACCTGTCATAGCGATTCTCTGGCAGCACTTTAACATCTGTTAATGTTTTGAGGTTTATCACTCTTATTAAGATGAGAGGCATAGGATAATGATCTTAATATTATCGCAGTTTATTTGGAGCAAAAATATTTTTGCTTTTTAATAAAAGGTAATTTGTATTTTTTGGAGATTAGAAAAGTTCATCTCTAAGAGTACAAATTACTCTTTGACTTGTAACTGCATATTATAATTTATTGTTATACTACTGGTCACAATATTAGATTAGAAATGTGCAATTTCTTGCATGAAATAAAGAGAAGAAGCAAATATTAGCTTCATAGGGTAAAATTTCTTGTAAATTAAGTTATATTTGGCAGATTTAAAGAAATTACCTTAATAGGTATAGCTAAAAGGAAACTTTTCTTGTGGTTGGCCCAAAACTAAAATCCACAATTTAGGTTTTTTCACCTATGGACTTTTTCCTCTAGAAAAAATTTTCATATACATAGGATACCAAGTTTTATATTCAATTTTAGGGAGTTTAGCACCCCCCTAAACCCTATCTTTGGATCCTTAGGTTCCCTCGGTCTTAAAAACTCCTGGTCTGCAAGTTTTGAGTTAAATCACAGGATATTAGTTAAGTGGGAGTACCTTTGAGATCCCCAAGTCTCACTACTTTTCCCAAGAGATTGGAATCACCTTTAGGGCAGACAGTGTGTAGCACACAACACTGTTCTGGTTAACAGTAGTTGCTCAATAAAGGAATTAATTCCAGTATAAGGACTTAAATTTTAACATGGTTCTACTTCAGTCATCCTACCCTAGAGTTTGAATAGCAGGTAATGAGTATGTCTTCATAATATATAGTTTTTACCAAATGTGTATCTTGGACCCTTTAAGAGGTATGGCAGATGGTTTGCAAATGTTTTCACTGTTTAAACCATGCAAACCTAGATTCATTTTAAATATTTACTTTTCCAGTATAAAACATATTCTTACCACTTTTACCAAAAATAAGTTTTAAAATGTGTTATTATATACACATCTATTAAATTAATTCTGGATTGGGATAGCTGTTAAAAATTATGAATAAATATACTTTTTAATGAAAGGCTGAAGTCTTATCTATCTTCATTATAATCCATAGTTTGTGCCTTTATTTATATACAAATGCTGTCATGAGTAAGTTTTTTATCTCTAGCAGGAATTTTTTGAATGTAGATACATACAAATTTTCCCAGTGATAGTCTTTGAATGAATTCAGCAGCATTAGACTTAAGACTGCAGTGGTGTTGCTTCATGACTGATGACATGGTCCAAAGAGTGGCCATGGGAGTTCCAATTGACTAAGTAGATAGGGCCTGAAAGGTGAGAGACATTAGGGATGAAGAGGTTAATGAAATATGAGACTAAAGTGTAGGTTGGGTTGTACTGTATTAGTCTATCATATCTTTTATCTGCCCTCAATTTTTGTTGGCTCTTTGTTCACAAATTACCAAACCTGAATCAAACTACCAACTTTAGGTTTTCTGTAAGTATATGGAGGGGGTGAAAATCATACACTTTTACAGATTGCTATTACTACAACCAGTCATTCTGCGTCAACATAGGTAGGCAGGCTCATGTACTTGACTTTTTTTGTTTTAAATATTTTACAATTTGTATTTAAAATAAATAAAGCAACAAACTATATACCATGCCATTAGTAGACTATGTTTTTGATGAGCTATGAAAATTCAGTATAGACACCTTATAATCAGTTTGGAAGGAATTGCAAACTGAACATATAGAATCATTCCCTGAAAGTGTGCCCAATAACATGCAAAGGGTTCAGAACACTATGAGGAGGTTAAGGGTGTTGCAGTTCGTTTACAGTAGAAGTGGGGATGTGGAGGTCTGTTTGAATAATAGCTTTGCTTCTGGCAGATATTCCTTATAGGCAGCTAACCATTAAAACAGCAGAGGGAGCCGAAACCGGTTTGGCTCAGTGGATAGAGCGTCGGCCTGCGGACTGAAAGGTCCCAGGTTCGATTCCGGTCAAGAGCATGTACCTGGGTTGCAGGCACATCCCCAGCAGGAGATGTGCAGGAGGCAGCTGGTCAATGTTTCTCTCTCATCGATGTTTCTAACTCTCTATCTCTCGCCCTTCCTCTCTGTGAAAAATCAATAAAATATATTAAAAAAAATAAAAAAATAAAACAGCAGAGGGAAATTTTAAATTATCAAAATTCACAGAACATTTAACATAGTTTTTAATTTTTTTCTTTAACAGTTATATTATGTAAATGCTTTGGAAGGTTTTACCCATTTTGAAGAATGAGATGGGATGTTTAAATTGAGAAAATTACTTAGTAAATGAAGTGTTAGTTTTATATCTGCTAGATGTTAGAAATAATAAAGGGAAAC
>NW_006295491.1:1510594-1524494 GCF_000327345.1 Myotis davidii | reverse complement strand
GAAAGAGGATGTAGACAAATTAGTTTTACCATGTGAAGTGATATGCTAGGCCAGGTATATCATGGTCTTGGAACTGGTAGGAGGAATATGGAAAGATCACCTGAGGAATTGCTATCTAAGCTAAAATCTGAAGGATGAGCTAGCTCGATGAAGAGAGTGAAGATGTTCCCCCTTTAAAGACAACTCTAGCCGAAACCGGTTTGGCTCAGTGGATAGAGCGTCGGCCTGCGGACTGAAAGGTCCCAGGTTCGAAGGGCATGTACCTGGGTTGCGGGCACATACCCAGTGGGGGACGTGCAGGAGGCGGCTGATCGATGTCTCTCTCTCATCGATGTTTCTGACTCTATCTCTCTCCCTTCCTCTCTGTAAAAAATCAATCAAATATATTTTAAAAAAAAAATAAAGACAACTCTAAAGCCCTAAAAAAGGTGTAAGACCATAACATTAAAAATTCACTATTGTTCAAGTGGAGAATGTGGGGGCAGATGTGTAAGAAATGAGGCAGGCAGAGAGGCAAGTAGGGACCAGATCCTGAAAAACCTTAAAACTATGTTGAGGAGTATGGACTTTTATCTAAAAGGTAAATGGAGAGCAGCCCTAAATGATATAAAAATGGAAGTGTCTCAGTCTGATTTGCTTTGTAGAAGTTGTCTTGGCCTACAGTTTTGAAGAGTGAATTTCAGGAGTGACACGTCTAGAAACAAGGGAGACAATTAGATAGTTTGGACACCAAAGGAGGAAGGGAAGCAAGACTTAGGACTTTTCTCTTGTAGAGAAACTAGAACCATTAAAGAGCACCAAGCCATTTTTAAAGATGTAGATAGGAGGAAAACTGGGAGAATATAGTGTAAAGAAACTAAGGGAGAAGAGAGTTCTGTAATTTATAGAACTTATTGGAGAATCCTTACAGATTGTTGGTAGTTAGAGTATATGTTTTCAGAGTCACTCCTTTATTCAAGATTTCTCCTCACCCCAAGTAATTAATAAATCTGTAATTCTGCTTATCTCTTGTAGTGTTGTGTACCTTCTTAAGGATGTGTATTTTAAAGCAAATTTGCTGAACATTTTGTGTTCTTTATGTGTTGGTCTTGTACTAAATTTAGTTCAAAAGCAGATTACCTGCTAAATTATAAGTTCTAAACTTACATTTTTAATTTCATTCTTGTCTTACCTCAGTTAAAATATGCAAAATGGAGGCAAATTATTTTGGTTTGAAATGAGCATTCCTTACAGTTTTATGGAAGATGTTATTACAAGTGTCATTTTGTATCTTTTGAAAAGGATTTAAAGTATACATGAAACTTTATTGCCCAAAGCATGTTATTTTAATTTAGCTTAATTATTTGAAAATTTATTTTTAAAAACTATTAAATACTGTAGCACTATCCTCATAGCTTGAATAGAAAGTTAACTTCAGGTTTATTCCACTTTATTGTACAATAATTAAGCACAGCTTTGCAAAGTCTTAAACTTTGAGTTGAATGTCAGTGACATAAAAATACAAATAAGGGATTTTATGTTGTGGGTTATGAATGGGCTCATTGTCTCTCAAATGTACTCCGGAAACTATAGGAGTGAATACAGTAGCAGATACTTAAAATGTTACTAAGCTAGGCACAGCCTTATAACTGAGATACATTTTTTTTTAGAAAATGGGAAGGCTAATATAAAGACACATTTTAAGTTCTTGTGAAGTATGAGGTTAAATTATATTACTTAAAGAACATATATTTTATAAAAAAAAACAATCAACAATCTTATAAAATACTGTAATGTCACAAGTCATCTATTCCTCTCACATAATACATATTATTTTGTGTTTCACTTAGCTGCCAGACTACTGTCAAAATGGCAACTCCATTCAGAATGTGAATGGACCCATTTGTTCCTCTTTTGGTTAGAATCCTTCTGTTAGTAGCAGTTTAGGCACAGGGAGGCCTAAGTGCTTTTCAGATTTTACATCTGTTTTATATAAAGAACATGGGTGTTTTTTTTCTGGAAGTACTTTTGTTTGTTGAATAAAGGACCCCTGGGAGACTGTTGGGTGAGATGTAATATCCTCAGACAACTAGAAGTTGTTTCTTCTCTAGGCCATGTATGAAAAAATGGAAGGTGTCCCTGTAACTTCTTGAAAACGCAGGTAATCAGGGATAGCCATTGTATTTACTGTTCAACCAATTACTAATTCCCCTCTTTCCAACTACTGTTATTATTATATCTCTTTTTTGGAAGTTTATACATTTTTGTAATAGGGCAGAGAATTCAAATAAGTATTGTTCTCTCAGGTAAGTTCCAAGAATACAGTAAATACAACTTTTTGGACCTCTGTGCCATTTGTATGTTGTTTTAGTTCTTAACTCAAAATGGATCAAAGATTTAAATGGTAAGTGCTAAAACTATCAAACTCTTAGAAGAAAAACAGAGATGTTAATCTTAACGACCTTGTATTAGGCACTTTAGTTTCTTAGATGTGATACCAAAAGCACAAGCAACAACAAAATAGATACATTTGACTTTATCAATTTGTGAAACTGTTGGGATCCTAAGAACATCATGAAGAAGAAAGCGAAAGGCAACCCACAGAAATAATGTTTATAAATCATATATATGATAAAGGATTTGTGTCTTACAAAGTAAAATGATAAATGACCCAACTAAAACTAGGGCCAATGATTTGAATAGATATCTCCCTGAAGAAGATATACAAATGACCAATAAGCACATGAAAAGATGCTAAACATGATTAGTCATTAGGGAAATGCAAATCAACACTACACTGAGGTGCTACTTCGTAGGATGGCTATAATGAAAAAGATAGATAATAATAAGGATGTGGGGAAATTAGAATGCTCATACATTGCTTTTGGAAATGTAAAATGGTGCAGCCATTTTGGAAGATTCAGTTCCTCAAAAGGTTAAACAGAATTGCCATATAACTCAGCCAAAAACATGTACACTAAACATGTAGAGCAACATTATTTGTAATAGTCAAAAAGTGGAAACAGTCCAAATGATGATCCATCAGTTGATGAATAGTTAAACAAAATGTGCTATACCCAAACAATGGAATATTATTCAACCATAAAAAGAAATTACCTGCTGCATAGTCGGTGTGGCTCAGTGGTTGAGTACAGACCTATATAACAAGGAGGTCATAGTTCAGTTCCCGGTTGGGCACATGCCCGGGTGGCGGGCTCGATCCTCAGTGGGGGACGTGCAGGAGACAGCTGATCAATGATTATCTCTCATCATTGATGTTTCTCTCTCCCCCTCTCCCTTCCTCTCTGAAAAAAATATCAATGAAATAAATATTTTTTTAAAAAAAGATGAACTGCTGATGTACAGGATGGGTCAAATGTAGGTTTGCAGTTGTTCATATGGAAAATAATACAATTATTAATAAATAATCAAACAAGAATAAACACTGTCTTTCTTTCTTTTTTCTTTTTTTTTCACTGTCTTTCACATATTCACAACTGTAGACCTACTTTTGCCCCACCCTGTATGCTACGATATGAATGAACCTTGAACTCAGTATGCTAGAAGACAGATACTATGTGATTTCATTTATATGATTGTCCAGAATAAGCAAACCCATAGAAACAGAAAGGACATTAGTGGTTCTCAGGGGCTGGGGAAAGGTAGGAATGAAACTAGCTTCTACTGGGTACAGAGTTTCTTTTTGGAGTTATGAAAATGTTCTAAAACTAGTGGTGATGGCTATACAACTCTAAGTAAACTTTATGGCATGAGAATTATATTTTGATGAAGTGAATTCAGAGTACAGTGAATACCTACTTTTCTAACATTCAATTAAGAAATAGAACATCATTGTTACCTTTTAAGTCATTGTCCTTTCTCCACATAGCCCCATGGCTCACTCTCTCACTTCTTTATCCAGCATTCTGCCCCCATTTTACGTCCTCAGACCTTCCCAGAGTGCCCCGCTTAAAGTAGTTCCCTCTGCCTATTACTCTGGGTCTCTATCATCCTGCCTTTAAAAACAACAACTATAACACACACACACACACACAAACCCTTATTGAGTCCTGCTTATTTCCAGAACTTTTCATTACCTAATATATTATTGTACAAGTATTTGTTTACTATCAGTCTCCTCCCACCCCCCACCCCACCCCCATGTGAGTAATATGGGCAGAGACTTTAGTTTCCTGTACGGCTGTGTTTGTAGTGTCCAAGCAGTGGCTGTCCTGAAGGCAGTACTCATCAAATGTTGGTTCCGTTTGTAAATAAATCCTTGTGTTTCAGAGCTCAGGCAGTACTTCCTTCTTTTCTAGTTAGTTCTCATGGACTTAGTCCCTGTTCTGAAGTCCTCTGATACTTACTGTCTTTAGTTTGGTACTAAGTTCAACTTTTACGTTAATGTTTGTATATCTTGTCTCTCCAGTCAGGCAAGAACTATATCTTTTTTTTTCTTTTCCCAGAAAGTCTAACATATAGTAAGAGTAAGCAAATACTCATTAAATTAAATTTGAAAATAAATCTATTGCTGTGGCAGCTTCTTAATCTAATGATGTTGAGTCATAAATCCTTTAGTTCACTCAACAAATTCATTTATTTATTCAACAAATATTTATTGAACATCTACTAAATCCTGGGCACTATTTAAGTTGCTAAATATATAGCACAAACAAAATGGGCAACCTCCCTGCTCTCATGAAGTTTACAGTATAGTGAGGGGAGAAAAAATAAATATGCACATAATATATTTCTTAGTGATAACTGCTATGAGAAAAATAAAACAGAATAGGGAGTTCCAGGGTGAAATTTATGGGAGTTGCTATTTTATACATTGTTGGAGAGAAGCATCTCTGGCTAAAGAAGCAAGTCCTATGGATATCTGGTAGAAGAGCATTCCGGAAGAAAAATACAGCAGTACAAAGGTCTTGAAATTGAGGTAGGTTTATTGTTTTTGAAGAATAGTGTGGCTGCAAGCCTGAGAGGCTAGTAGGAGATGAACTCAAATCATGTAACCCCTTGAGAACATTTAATGATCTGGGTTTTAAGTCAAGTGAGATTGGGGGCTGTTAGAGCGTTTTTATAGGGGATACCTTTGGTTGATTTGTGAAGTTAGAGCCATGTGTCATGGACAGAAGCAGGCAGACCAGTTGGGAGGCTCTTGGAATAATCCAGGTGAAATATTATACTAGCTTCCATTAGAGTGGAATCAGTGGAAGTGGAGAGAGTTGGTTTAATCCTGCATATATTTTGAGAGTAGATCTAATAGCATCTGATGATTGTCTGGATGTGGATATGAGATAAAAAAGAGAGTCAAAGATAAGTCCTAAGATTTTTGGCTAAGCTTTTGGTAAAAGAGATGCCATAAACTAAAAGGAGTGAAAACTATAGGTGGTGTTATTTTGTTTTGTTGTGTATAATCAGTCAGTTTGGGACATATAAGTTTGAGGTGCCTACTTGAAATCCAAGTGGAAATTTGGTTAGAATATTGGAGTTAAAGAGAGAGGCCCAGTAAGACACATAAATTTGTAGTTGTCAATGTATAGATTATGTTCAAAGCCAGAAAAATCAATATGATCACCAGATAAATTAATATAGGAGAAAAAGTCCTCAGACTGAACCCTCAGGCACTCTAGTATTTGGAGGTGGGGGAGATGAGGAGTAATAAGTGAAGGAGACAATAGGACATTTCAGAGGAAGATCAAGAGTGCCCTGAATTTGGGGAATGCAAGTTTAACAAGGAGAGAACATCACCTGTGTCAGATGCTGTTTGATAAATCACCTAAGACGAGAATTGATCTCATTAGTTATTTAGGTCCACCATACCAAACAAGTAATTGCCCAGGCAAAATTAATAAGCTTCTCAAGAAAAGCTTCTCATAACACTTGTTAGTTATGAGAGACTTATATGTGTTAAGTTTTGAATTTGCAAATTAGAAAACTCAGAATGTTCTGAGTTTTCAAAGTATAACTGTACATTGTATGTAGTAGGGTAGAATATTAGGAAAGAATTTTAAAGACATTTACCTTTTTAGTGCATTACTAACTTGCCATTATTGTGGAAAACCAATAAGATCTATTAATAGAATCTGATTATGAAAATTAGATAATTCCTCATATTCTAGCCAAAGGAAAGTGAGGACTTTTAATTAGAAATCTATGCCTCTTGTCTCTCTCTCTCTCTCTCTCTTTCTCTCTCTCTCTCTCCTTCTTCTTTGCTATAAGGCTGATTTTGAATATTATATTTGTTAGGTTAAGTTCCAATTGTAGGCTAATTTGCTTAATGTAAATTTAATGAGCAAGAAATTTTCTTTTTTTCACACTGTTTGAAGTCCGAGAAGCCCTGTTTACTGAGCTAACCTTGAAAATTAATATTGCAAGTGGATGATTTGTTTATACTGAGCATTAGCCAGACTTATTATGATTATATTACACATCAGTCAGTTTTTAATATTAGATAGGCCTTTTTAGTCATCTTAATTCTGTTCTCTAAAATGATTTTCCTGATATAGCAATAAATTAGAAAATTCAAAATTGAATTTTAATACCTTTCTACTACTTAGTTCTAGAATAATGAAAGTAATTTGTATCTCTTAATAGCAAATCTTGCTGAGTTTGCTGCTGTTATACATCGTTAAAGAATGCTGTGACAGCATAAGGGAATATTACATAGTAGAGAGAAAAATAGCTTAATATGTGATTAAAAGAACACAATTATCCTAAACTGTTAATGTGGTATGAGATTTTCACAAAGATTTTCTTTTTTATTCAAACATTGCTAAGGATTTGAAGCATTCATTACCAGCTGGACTTGGTCTCTCAGAAACCCAAATTACATCTCATGGCTTTGACAGTACCAAAGAGGGGGTTATTGAAGCAGGAGCATATCAAGGTAAGAGCCCATGTATTTTTAAAGATGGCTGGGGTGGAGGATGGGAGGTCTTCAAATGCTACCTTTATTAAAAAGCGTAAGAATTGAGCCCTCTAATTCAATGATAAAACACCAATTATAAGCATATTCCTTTTTCTCTTCAATTTAATGATTTAGGAATTGTTTTAGTAGTAGTCTTCATAGAAATAGATCAGTGTGCATGATTTCACTGATTATTATATAGGAATTGTTTGTTTATTTTATTTTTGCATCACCATTTATCCCAGTGGTTCTCAACCTTCCTAATTCCGTGACCCTTTAATACAGTTCATGTTGTGGTGACCCACCAACCATAAAATTATTTTCGTTGCTACTTCATAACTGTAATTTTGCTACTGTTATGAGTCATAATATAAATATCTGATATGCAGCATATATTTTCATTGTTACAAGCTGAACATAATTAAAGCATAGTGATTAATCACAAAAACAATATGTAATTATATATGTTTTCCGATGGTCTTAGGCGACCCCTGTGAAAGGGTCGTTCGACTGCCAAAGGGGTCGTGACCCACAGGTTGAGAACCACTGATTTATCCCCCCTTTGTGCTCTGTTAGGAATTGGTTTTAAATTACTGAAATAAAAACTCAAAAATTATATCAAAATGCAGATTTAAATGATTTTTGCTTATAAGCACAAATTGTATAGCTATTAGTCAATATTGATTTGTATAAATACATATTTCCTATATCAAAGCAATTAGGAAAATAAAACTTCTATTTTTTCCAACTATACATGTTGTATAGGACATCTCCAAGACCACCGTAAGATTTAGTAATTTGCTAAGAGGACTCAAGGGACTCCTTGAGTTATGATTATTTTAGCAAAAGAATACCAGGCACAGTTAGCAGAGGAAAAGGATGCCTGAGGTGAAGTCTGAGGAAAGTAGGCATAAGCTTGAGAGGGTCTTCTCCCATTGCAGTCACTTGGGCCGTGTTTAATTCCCCCAGCAGAGTTGTGACACACGTGTTACTGAACAGGGAAGCTCATTAGAGACTCAGTGCCCGGGATTTTTACTGGAGATTGCTCCATAGGATCCTCTGCCTAGCATGTACCAACATTCCAGGCTCCCAGGAGGAAAGCAGGTGTCTAGCGTAGATACATTATGGAAATAGTTTAGGCACAGTGAGCCTGTCTTACCATTCTGGGAATGGTTGGAATCTTAACCAAATTTAAGTTCCCAGACACCATCCAAAGGCCAGTCTTATGAGCTAGTCTTTTTAAGAATAAGCAATTAGACTTGCTGTGTTAATTCTTTTGCACACATCACATATATATGTATATATATGTATATTTTTAATATAAAGGACAAGGTTGCATCCTTTGTAATGCTCTTGCCCCTAACAACCTTTTAAAAGTGTTTTTTCATTTTCTCATGAGTGAAAGAAAATAAAAACATGTAAATATTTAGGTGTAAAAAATGGGTTTTCTTGCCCTGGGCATTGTGGCTCAGTTGGTTGGGTGTTGTCCCGTGCACTGAAAAGGTTCCTGATACGATTCCAGGTCAGGGTACATACCCGTGTTGCAGGTTCGATCCTTGGTTGGGTCACATATGGAAGGCAACCAATTGATGTTTCTCTCTCACATCGATGTCTGTCTGTCTGTATCTCCCCCCTCACCCCAGCATGTCCTTGGGTGAGGATTTAATAAATAAATAAAATATTTACTTAAGTTTTAAATCTTTCAGTTATGGGACTTTAATTCCATTCTAGTAATTTATTTTTAAAAAGCAGAGTCCAGGTAAAGTTCTGTTTAGACATGCTCTTACCAAGTTTCTTCTGATAGTTATGTGTCTTGTTTGGTCTTAAGAGTTCAATGAAAAATTTATTCAGGAACTCAACCTGCTCACATCCATTTATTACTTAGTTCATTCCTGCAAGAAAGCAAATATATTAATTCCAGGTGTGTTTTTTATTTACTTTAGACATATGTTTTTATTTACTTTAGACAGAGGAAGGGAGAAGGATAGTGAAACATCGACTGGCTGCTTCCTGCATGCCCCTACTGGGGATCAAGCCTGTAACCTGGGCATGTGCCCTGACTGGGAATCAAACCGTGATCTCCTGGTTCATGGGTCAATGCTCAACCACCGAGCTACACCAGCCAGGCTATTAATTCCAGTTTTTGATACTAGTTTTTGAATATTTTAAAGGCAATGTTAGTAAATCTATATTAAAAATGTGCAATATGTGGAGGAGGAAAAGGATTTTCACAGTTAAATGTCTATCCTTTTCAGGTCCCTCAGCACCACCATTGCCATCTGTTATGTCTCCTAGCAGGGTTGCATCTAGTCAACTGGCTCAACAAGGAAGTGATTTAATTGTTCCCGCAGGTATTCACTGCACTCATTGGATAAAGCACTTCTTGCTACTGTTGAAGCTAAACTAATTCACTCAGTTTCATAATCACTTGCTTAATACTCTTAGGTGTGTGTTATTCTGACTTTTTTGGTGGCTGCTGCTTTTTCTTTCTCTTTCTTTCTTAGCAATAAGGGAGATGATCATTCTAGCCATACATATCTTTCTGACTTTCAAAAGTTACTAACTGTATCTCATACCTGAAATTTAATTCACTTTAAGATTTAACAACATTGTAAATTTTGATTCCTTTTAAATCATCCTTTCTTTGTTCTGGGAAATGTAGGTTGATCCTAAACTTTCAACTTTGCAGCTCTGCTCTCTGTTTTCTAGTTAAACAAGAAAGGCGTCTTCAACAGTTGGGTTGTTCATTGTTTGGAATGGGTCATCTGTCTTCCTATTTTCAGCCTCAGCTTACAGATAGTTTGCAGACTATAACAAAATACTATGTAATTTACTAGTTTTGCCCAATGAAAAATACTTGGGGAAAACCTATTTCTTTGCACTAAATTTGTTCTGCACTTTAATATATCTGGACTATGAAAATAGGAAAAAATTGAACACCATATTTCTTTTTATATGCCATGTTAACATTTTGTATTTTGTTTCTATGAGAATTTGGTAAATTCTTAAATGTCTTATTTTATATAAATCATTTTTTATTTTAGATTATGGTAAAGCTGTGTGGTAAAAGCTGGTCTGGCTATAGGAGTGAGAAAAATTTTTGTTGACTAATTTTTTAAACCATTTGTTATAGCCTTTTATCTTATTTCATTGTTCTTCTAAAATTATTATAAAGTTTTTATCCCAAGTCATTAGTATCATAAATGTTTATTAAATATTTTCTTTTTTGAAAAATATTTTACAGCTAAGAATTAGATAATTGTTGAGTTGTTTTTTATGTCAGTGCATCAGACTGCCTTTAGTAATTATGGCTTTTTTTGATGGAGGAGGGGTTGTCTTTTAAGAAAAAGACATACAATGTAGGTTTTGTTTTAACCCAGCCTTTCATACTGGTGGTAATATATTTTTAATGATTGTTTGAAATTTGAATTGTATTTTTTAAATCCTCCATAATTATAGTAACATTCTATTGTTGTTCAGTTTACATAGTACAGTGAAAGGAGATCACAGTGTGAGAGTATGTAGCCTTTCAGATTTTTACTGACAAAGTTTTTTTAGGATCATTAGGTTATAAGATTAATTGTGGAAATTGTGTTTTTCTTAAGTAAAACACACTTGTTTAGAAAAGAAGGTTGATTGCACCTTTTTTTTTTTAAGAAGATGACAAGCTAACCACATGGCATTTGTGTTTAATAGAAATATTTTTTAAGTGTTAGGAAATTATCTTCAATGATCCCAGGAAATTGTAGACCTTCAGTTTGTGGGAACCTTCTCATTTTTTTAAATGCATAAGTAGTTTAATTTGAACAGCATCAGTGTTTTGTTTTTTTTCCCTACTTGTCATTACCTGGTTTGTGTTTTTATCTTTTGTGTTTATGATCATGCAGGTGGCCAGAGAACACAGACAAAAAGTGGACCAGTTATTTTAGCAGATGAAATTAAAAATCCTGCAATGGAAAAGTTAGAACTTGTTAGAAAATGGAGTCTAAACACCTACAAGGTTTGTAATTTTTTAATGTTTCCACCCTAACTGGCTCTAGGGATTTATATTTGTGTTATTCAAATTATTTTGCAATTGTATGAACACATAAGAGAGCATAATGCTATCTAAAAATGAAATTATAGTTGGAAAATGAAGTATTTTGTTTTATTACTGATCTTTATATAAATGTAGTTTAAAAAGTCAATAGGAAAAAGGTAAAAGAAACTACTAAAATGCTTATTAATTGATAGAAATATATTACCTTGGAATATATTTAGCTGTAGAACTGCTATAGATATGTTTGTCCACCTCCCTCTTTTTTATATTTTATAGTAGCGATTTTCAATCTTTTTCATCTCATGACACACAAAAACTAATTGCTAAAATTCTGTGGCACACCAAAAAATTTATTTTTTGCTGATCTGACAAAAAAAAAAAGATATAATTTTGATTAATTCCCACCAGGCGGCTATTGTTGTATTGGCTGTCATTTTTTTAAATTTGAAAAATCTAAGGGAAAAGAGGTCAGTGCCCCTGACTAAATAAACAGTCAAGCATTGCATGTTTTAAACATTCTTGCAGTGTGTGCTGCAGCACACAGGAGAGTCTAGACCAGTGTTGGGTAAAGTGTGGCTTGCGAGCCACATGCGACTCTTTGGCCCCTTTGAGTGTGGCTCTTCTACAAAATACCGACTTCTGCACGTGGGCCATGAAGTTTCAATCACACTGTACATGCGCTACCTCCCACACGTGGTATTTTGTGGAAGAGCCACACTCAAGGGGCCAAAGAGCCGCACGGGGCTCGTGAGCCGCAGTTTGCCGACCACTGGTCTAGACTACCTATCAGTAGTAGTTCTCTAATATCTAGTGGGATTAAAGGAAGAAGAAATTTATGTTTTATTTCCCTCATTATTTTAATTTTACAACAAATATTATTTCTAACCAAAACTTTAAAGAGATGATAAAAGAGCATATTTGCAATTTAAAAAATTGTTAATAGTGTACTTATTTACTACTTTTTAGAACTTTTTTCTTCACTTTAAAATGATGAGGAATATATTAATGCCCGTTAGGTTATTCATAAAATGTATTATTGAGTAGTGAAGTTGCTCATAATTTTTTATTTCTAACAAAAAATACAAGAAAATTCATTTTAGTATGCTCTGAAATTAGGTATTTTTAAAAAGTATAAATTTTTTTATCATTATTTTTTAGGCAGAATGGGATAATATAATTTAACTCTATTTGAGCAAAAGTAAAAGAATTCAGAAATCTCTAATCTCCTTTCTTCTCCTCCCTCACGCCCCTCTCTCTTTTCCTCCTATTCCCCTAGTCCCAACCCCTTTCCTTTTCTCTTTTTCCTTTCTTCCCTTCATTCCTCCTACTTACACACATATACATAGTGATTTAAGGGGAAGATAAAAGGAGGAAAGTCATATGAAACCAATAGGAGAGTGTAATTTGTATTATTCCTTAGTTATTAATAGTCCAGTATTGTTCTTAAATCAATGCTAATCAGTTGTTTTAAATAAGCTACCAAGTGCATTAAGCTTAAAATACGATTTTGTGAGAGAGCTTATCTGGTAATATATGAATTAGCTAGATAAATCTTAAAACTTCCTCTGATTGCCCTAACTGATTTGGCTCAGTGGATAGAGCATCGGCCTGTGGACTGAAGGGTCTGGGTTCGATTCCGGTCAAGGGCATGTACCTTGGTTGCGGGCACATACCTTGGTTATGGGCACATCTCCAGTAGGAGGTATGCAGGAGGCAGCTGATCGATGTTTCTCTCTCATCAATGTTTCTAACTCTCTATCCCTCTCCCTTTCTCTCTGCAAAAAATCAATAAAAATATATTTTAAAAAAACTTCCTCTGATTAGTAGTAGTTATTAGACATGTCTGATAAATTTACTTTCTTTTTTTTTAAATTTTGTTTTATTGCTTAAAGTATTACAAAGAGTAGTACATATGTCTCCTTTTTTTTCCCCCTTGACATTCCCCTGGCCTCCCCTACCCCCAGTGTCTTGTGTCCATTGGTTATGCTTATATACATGCATACAAGTCCTTCAGTTGATCTCTTACCCCGCCTCCCCAACCCTCCCCAGGCTTCCCACTATAGTTTGACAGTCAGATCAATGCTGCTCTGCCTCTGTATCTATTTTTGTTCATCAGTGTATAATGGTCTTTATTATCCATAAATGAGTGAGATCATGTGGTATTTTTCCTTCATTGACTGGCTTAAATTTACTTTCTGAGTCCTAATGAACTTGTAAAAGGGCACTGACAGTTTTCAGTTTGTTAGTCTGCCTTTTGTGAAGACAAAAATGATATATGCCATATGCTCTAGCATTTTACTTTGGATTGCTGTATTATTTTTTTTCTTTTGTTCCTTTTTTTCTTTCTAAACAAAATGCATCTTTTCACTTTTAGTGCACTCGACAAATTATCTCTGAAAAGCTAGGCCGTGGGTCAAGAACTGTGGACCTTGAACTTGAAGCTCAGATTGATATATTAAGAGATAACAAGAAAAAGTATGAAAATATTCTAAGACTTGCTCAGACATTGTCAACCCAGCTTTTTCAGATGGTACATACACAAAGGCAACTTGGAGATGCATTTGCTGACCTGAGTTTGAAGTCACTAGAACTCCATGTAAGATTATTTTAAATAACTATGGGGTGGGGGGAGGTGAGTGGCTATAGGAGTATTCTAAGAGGTAGTTTGTTACATTTCTGATTTGCGGAAGTCTTAATCAAATTTGAATCTTTGGGTTTTTAAAAAGATATTCTCCTATATAATAAAACGCTAATATGCAAATCGATTGAACGGCGGAACGACTGGTTGCTGTGATGCACACTGACCACGAGAGGGCAGACGTTCAACGCAGGAGGTGCCCCCAGTTGGGAGGCAACTGGCAGCAGTGGCAATTGGGGTGTGTGATCAGCCAGCGGGCGGCGCCAGGCCACCAGCCAAGCCAAGGTGGGTGCCAGCGGGCCCCCCCCATTGCCCCGCCTGCTGGTGGCCC